>NC_057730.1:60142850-60154050 GCF_004010195.1 Chiloscyllium plagiosum | reverse complement strand
AGATGGCAGTTTGTCGCTATCTCTCTGGCTGTAACAATGTCTGTTTTATTTTGTGTGTTCCCAAAAGATCAGACCACCTTATTGCTTCAATGTTGTTAAAACATGAAAATTCAAATACGGTTGCATTTTAGTATTTTGGTGCATAGTTTAAACTGGTTAGTGAAATTAATACTGTTGTGAACAAAGCAGCCAAATGTTACATATTTTCAATTTTCCAGTACACTCTGAGACTGCTGGTCAGTCACATGACAGTTGTCTGCAAACTCTCACTGCCAAAACAGCCTTCTCCCTCTTAAAAGTACAGTACACGTGTTCAACTTGAAAACAAATCGGGAAAATAAAAAAAACTACTGGGGTTTTGAGAGTCCATGTCCATTTGAGTGCAGCATCGATTGATAAGAACGATGTCTGGACAGCAAGGGTTCAATAATGAGGGAGTGAAATGTTCCAAACCCAGGGGTGAATTCCTCAAATTTAGAAGGGTCTGCGATGCGAAAAGTTTTCAACAGATCTGTAATGATTGGAGCTTATGTAACCGTTGAAGGTATTTTTCAGAGACTTATTTTACTTCTTTCAATCATTACCTTAATTGGAGAAGTTATACTTGATTTAGAAGCTGTATGCATGCAAGGTGAGGAATTCTATTGCGATGTGGGATTTATTAAAACCAACAATATGTCGGCTCCATTAACCAACCATCATCCCTTCACAGAACAGCTGTTGATAACCAGGGAAGCCACATCCCACTGTTGAGGAGGACATTTCTCCGAGAGACACTCAAAAACTGGAATTTAATTGCCAAATGGACCAAGGCAAGGGAAGGATGACACTGAAATAAAATGAGAAATCAAATTTGGATAGATGGTGTTGGGGTATCAATGCTATTATATAAGTTGGCACAGTGACTCAGTGGTCAGACCTGCCACCTCATCTAGTCAGCAGGTGGTCTGGGTGGGATACCCTTTGCAGGGTCGGTGTGAACTCGATGGGCCCATTGATCTGCTTCCATATTGTAATGATTCAATGATTTTATTCAACATACATTTTCCAATGTTTGCCTTTGACTGATTGAGATCTACATCATCCAATAAACCTCAGTCCTAAAAGTACTTTTTGACAACTGGGAGTTAACACACTGCTGTCACCTGTTTGCTGAAATTATTAACTAAATGAATTGAATCACATTGTCATGTAACAGTCCCCCAGGCGATGCCAGCAGATATAAATGAAAGGCTTTGAGATTATGTCACCTCGGTATTGAATACAGAGAGATCGCCTGCACAAAGAGATTCAGGCAAACAATGACGTTCTCAATCCATCATGTGCGGAGAATATTTTATGTGACACTTCCAATTGTAACAATTCCTGGTAAGTGCCTGGCACCATTGAAGTTGTGTGAATCTGTGTTAGGATTCTCTGCGGGTTCACTCTACCATAGATCCGTGCTCATGCGAAGTACAAGAGAGTTTTAGTAAATTACATTGCCTTGGAATGAAAATGTTTTGTTGGTCCTAGCCAGAAGTGTTGGAAAAGAAACAGCTCTGAAGAAGTTGTATAAAGCACAGCATATTGGCAGTCCAGTGTGCGGTAGCTCCATGAAGGAATTTACTGCAATTCCAGTTTAGAAATAGCAGTCGCAAGTCATTTCACAAAGTGAGAGATACAGGGATTCTGGTGTGAATATTACATGAGAGTTGTTTCCTTTGGAATGGCACTGCGAGTCATGTTTTGCTTAATATATGAAAGTCGTGTCCTTTTGTTTCATTTATGGATTGTTTTGAGGTTAATGAGTATTATGCATGCATTGCATGTTCATTGCATTTGAATCGGCATTACAAGTACGTAGTTTGATTTGTTCTAGTTTATCGTCTTTTCCTTTGCAATAAAAGTCTGTTTTGTTGTGGAAACCCCAATATTTGCAGCATTGCGTGTTAATAATTCAGCAAGCGATCACTGTGTTAAATCAAGACAAATCAGGTAATTATCCATCAAGTTGGATTTCTGTCTGGGATCTGGTTTCTTCTGTAATTAGTCAGCTGGTGTCAGAACAGATGTGATGCTATTAAACACAGGCTAACTCCTGAGCAACTGATGAATTAACCCCACTCGTCAAATAAATTGTGCCCGAACTGTATCTGTCAAGATCCATTATATGCCCCAGATCCTGATCAGGCATCCACACTGAGAAATAATCCCATTTTAGCCCTCCCAAAGTTACAACCCTCTCACCCACACAGACAACACAAAACACCTGCGTGACCTGCAATGCGGAAACTACATGCAACACTGGGCGGCTTACAGCTGTGATTTTGTGTGCAGTCCTCGTCATCACTAAGCAGTGAGGACAGAATTGCACTGATGAGTGTTTAGAAGAGATTTTTGAGAATGGTAGTGTCATTTTCCCTAAACCGAGGCAAATGACATTTGATGTGATTGGAATGGACAAAATAAAAAGGGTCTTTGATGGAGACTTGTCTCCCCGATCACCGGACCGTTTAAAAGGAGACACAGAGTGAGAACAGTTGTCGGGAGGATGATCGAGAACATAAGCCCTACCCTTCCATTCAGAAGATAATGGTGCGACTGGAACTCACTGCCCAGTTTGGGTGGTAACTTGAGGTGACCAAAGATAACTCATTTAAAGGGAACTCGGATGTGCACGTTAGGTGTAGAAACCCTCAACGCTGTGGACCACGTGATGGAAAGTCGAATCAGAACAGGTAGCTTGTTTATTCAGTTGATGCAGGCATGAATGACCTCTTTAAGTTCCAGGAGTTTCGTGCATTTCTGTGGGATTGCAGAAAGACTAAGGAATGTAAAAGCGTATTTGCTTTGTTGGTTAACTAGCCTGTTTCTGTGTTGTCTATATTCCACCACTGGATAACTCTGGCCTGTTAAAGTGAGTTCCAGAGGGCTGTGGTTATCTTCCAGTTGTTCCGTGAGGAAGTGTTTGTAGCTTCATAATTTTTACAATGCACGAAGCAATTTTACACGGGGAGGAATAATATTGACTAAGGTTCGAACATAAGGATTTATCAATTCATTAGGTTAATATTGCTTACTTTTTTGCATTATTTGTATAACAAACATAAAGGATTTTTCAGACAAATATTGTGAAGTCTTGTACCGTCTGTGAACTGCTGAGTATACGGATTATCACTTCAAATGTTAATTGTCCCTGACTTAAACTGAACAACACAGAGTCAGAGAGACCGGATTTTTAACATATTGTATTTTATTATACAATGGATTAAAGCTGTTACATTCAGTACTTGCAAAAATGAACTGTCTGTTTCGTTTTGCATTGCGGACTTTATTCATAAAATATCAAAAAACACATTCCAAAATTTTCTGAGGCAGATAATGCAGAGAATGCAACAAAAAAGTCACTTTTCCCTATTTGCATTTTGCATTATTTGCTGATTGAAAGTACAAGCAAAATTAGAACATTTGCGACATGTGACAAAGAATTGTTTACTTTCCAAAACAAATTATGAAAGATTCAGTGAGTTATCAAATCCTCAGTTTAGCATCACAGAGGCGGGCTTGGATTGTGGTTCATGCCTTTCATAATGAAAGAAACCTTTCTCAACTTTGTTAGCATTATCCTTCAAATAATAATAACTTCTCAATTGCAACAACTCATGGTTTTTGTATTACACTGACCAGGCGATTCTAGGTAATGCTCTATGGAGGGTAGGAAAAGATTGTGGCTGTGAGAGGTGCTCCTTTTATGTGCTACTCTCAACTGCAAATCTTGCGCACACCCTCTCCCTCACCTCCGTCCAAGACTCCAAAGGAACCTTCCACATCCATCAAAGTTTTACCTGCACTTCCACACATGTCATTTACTGTATCCGTTGATCCTAATGTAATCTCATCTACATTGGAGAGACAGGACACCTCCTCACAGAGCACTTCAGAGAACATCTCTGGAACACCCGCACCAACCAATACTATCGCCCCGTGGCCGAATACTTCAATTTCCCCTCCCACTCTGCCGAGGACATGCAGGTCCTGGGCCTGCACCATCGTCACTCCCTTAACACCCGACGCCTGGAGGAAGAATGCCTCAGCAACAACCAATCCTATTGCATCAATGGGGAGTTCACCAATTTCAGCCCCCCAAAACCTTATCCCAGTTCCAGCCTTCCATCCAGGCACCGCTCTCCTATCCTACTTGTCTGTCTTTCTTCCCACCTATCCACCCTATACTCCCCTCTGACCTATCATCTTTACCTCCACCTCCATCCACCTATTGCACTCTCAGCTACCTTCCCCCCGTTCCACCCCTCTCCCAGTTATGTCTCCAACTTCAAGGCCCCCAACCTTATTCCTGATGAACGGCCTTTGCCTGAAAAGTCGCTTTTCCTGCTCCTTGGATGCTGCCTGATTTCCTGTGATTTTCCAGCATCACACTCTCGATTCTATTCCTCGGAATACGTCCTGCGAAGTTATTTGGGTTGAACTGAGAAATAAGGAAGCAATGATCACCTGACTGAGATTGTATGGCAGACCAGCCCCCCCATCCTCCTCCCCCCGACGAACACAGTAGTCAGCGGGAATTTGAGATAAACATTTTTAAAGGAGCCCTCAGTTATCTGTAACAAAAATAGGGTGGGAATGGGAGGGAATTTTAACTTTCCAAACACAGTCTCAGACTTCTGTAGTGTTAAGGGTTTAGATGGAAAGGAATTTGTTAAGTGTGTAGAAGAAAAATTTCTGATTTAGTATGTGGATGTACGTATTAGAAAAAGCTCGGCACCGTGGCACAGTGGTTAAAACTGCTGCCTCACAACGCCAGAGACCCGGATTTAGTTCGCTCCTCAGGCGACTGATTGTGTGGAGTTTGCACATTTTCCTCGTGTCTGCGTGAGTTTCCTCCCACAGTCCAAAAATGTACAGGCTAGGTGAGTTGACCATGCTAAGTTGCCCGTAGTATTGGGTAAATGAGGGGAATGGGTCTGGGTGGGTTGTGCTTCAGCGGGTCGGTGTGGATTTGTTGGACCAAAGGGCCTATTTCCACACTGTAAGTTATCTAAAAACAAAACTTGATCAACTCTAAGGAAATAAGGCAGGACAAGTGATTGAGGTGTGAGTGGTGGAGCACTTTGTGTTCAGCGAGAATAATTGTATTCGTTTTAATATTCGGATGGTAAAGAATAGACCTGAACAAAAAGTTGAAGTTCTAAATGACAGGAAAGCCAATGTTGATGGTACCTGGCAAGAACTTTCAAAAGTTGACTGGGGCAGATGTTCTCTGGTAAAGGGAAAGGTTGAGAATGGGAAGCCTCGAAAAATGAGGCAACGAGAGTCCAGAGACTGTATGTTCCTGTTTGGGTGAAAAGCAAGGCAGGTAGCTTTCGGGAATGCTGGGTGATGAGAGAAATTGAGGTTTTGGTAAGACAAGAAAGGACGCATATGTCAGATATGACAGCAAAGATCGAGTGAATACTAGAAGAGTATAACGGCAGTAGGAATATACTTAAAAGGGAAATCAGGAGGTTAAAAAGGGGACATGAGATAGCTTTGCCTAATAAGTTCAGGAAAAACCCATGGTGCTTCATATATACATTAAGGGCAAAAGGGTAGCTCAGGAGAAAACAGAACCCCTCAAAGATCAGGAAGGCAGCCTGTGTGTGGAATTGCAGGAGATGGTGGAAATGCTAATTGAGTATTTTTGCTTCATTATTAACTGTGGAGAAAAACATGGAAGATACAGAATGTGGGGAAATAGATGGTGACATCTTGAAAAATGTCCATCTTGCGGAGGAGGCGGTGCTTTATTTCGTAAAAAGTAGAAAGGTGGATAAATCCCCAGGACCTGATTAGAAGTACCCTAGGATTTTTTGGGAGCTAGGGAAGTGGTCCCAATGTTGAGATATTTGTACCATCGGTGGCTGTAGGTGAAATGCCGGAAGAATGGAGGTTGGCTAAGGTAGTGCCACTAATTTAGAAATGTGGAAAGGAAACGCCAGAGAACTATGGACTGGGGAGCCTGACGTCGGTGGGCAAGACTTTGGAGGGAATCCTCAGGGACAGGATTTACATGTATTTTGATTGGCAAGGACAGAATAAGCACAGTAAACATGGTCTTGTGCGTGGGTAATCATGTCTCACAAACTTGATGTGTTTTTTGAAGAAGTTATGAAAAGGATTGATGAAGGCAGAACGTTGGACGTGATCTACGTGGACTTCAGGAAAGCGTTCAATTAGATTCCTCATGGTAGAGTAGTTAGCAAGGTTAGATCACATTAAACTAAGGGAGACCCATCCTTTGGGACAGAAGTGTCCCGAGATAGAAAACAGAAGTTGTTGATGGAAGGTCGTTTTTCAGACGAGAGGCCTATGACCAGTGATGTGCCACAAGGATCGGTGCTGGATCCACAGCTTTTCCTCATTCATATAGATGACTTGGATGTGAACAAGGGAGATTCAGTTAGGACGTTGCAGATGACACCAAAATTAGAGTGGAAGTGGGCAGCGAAGAAGTTTCCTTCAGGGTACAACGTGATCTTAATCAGATGAGCCAATCGGCCAAGGATTGGCCG
The DNA here is from genome assembly GCF_004010195.1 of Chiloscyllium plagiosum. Taxonomy (NCBI): domain Eukaryota; kingdom Metazoa; phylum Chordata; class Chondrichthyes; order Orectolobiformes; family Hemiscylliidae; genus Chiloscyllium; species Chiloscyllium plagiosum. The sequence continues at coordinate 60,147,499 of NC_057730.1, read as the reverse complement.
ATGGATTTTAATTTAGACGAATGTGAGGTACTGTATTTTGGAACGGAACATCAGAAAGGACATATACAGTTAATGGTATGGTCGTGAGGAGTGTTGCTGAACAAAGAGATTTTGGAGTGCAGGTTCATAGTTCCTTGATAATGATGTCTCAGGTAGACAGGATGGTGAAGAAGACGTTTGCATACATTCCTTTGTTGGTCAGAGCATTGAATATTGGAATTGAAAGGCAATGTTGTTGTTGTATAGGACATTGGTTCGGCCACTTTTCGAATATTGTGTGCAATTCTGGTCTCGCTCCAGAAGGAAGGACGCCTTGAAACTTGAAAGGGTTCAGAACGATTTATCAGGGCGTTGCCAGTGGTAGAGTACTTGAGCTATAGTAAGAAGCTGAAAAGGCTGGGTCTTTTCTCCGTGGTCCATTAGAGGCTGAGGAGTGACGTTGTGAAGGTTTGTCAAAGCAGAAGGGGTATGGACATGGTAAATAGACAAAGTCCTTTCCCTGGGTTGGGGGAGAACAAAACTAGAGAGGATAGTTTTAGGGTGAGTGGAGAAAAATTTGAAAGAGACCTAAGGGGCAACGTTTTCATGCAAAGAGTGGTGTGTGTATGGAATGAACTGCCAGAGGAAATTATGATGGCCGCTGCAATTGCAACATTTAAATATACTGGATGGTAAATTAATACAAAGAGTTTAGAGGTTTATGGATGCAAATGGGACTAGATTGATTTCGGATATCGGCTCGGCATGGTCAATTTGAGCTACAGGTTCTGTTTCTGTGTTGTACATCGTAATTGCTCCAACAATGCCCCTACATTCACCTATTATGTTAGAGCAGTGTAACAAATGTTCCATAGTATGTGAATATCAACAGTTTAACTCTCAGTTCACTGTTAGAAATGAATCACTGTCTTTTGGTTGCAATGATACGGTCTTATGCAGGAAGAAACCGGCAATGATATTTGAGGTCAGAGACCCACGTTCAGATGAAGTTGTTTTTATGAACAGTAATTCCATTAACTCTGTTTCTCTCTGCACAGATGCTGCCATACCTGTTGGCTTTTGCCAGTTATATCTGATTCTGTCTCATGTTATCATCATTCTAATATATTTCATTTATTTTATGAAAATGATTCGCTTTCCAACCTGCTTCCCAGAAGCAATTCTTACAATCAAAGAACCAGAAGACGCCCTGTGTTCCATACACTTTCTGCTGTCAAATCGATACAAAATCTACACTCATCCCAGCTTCGCGCACTAGTCTAGTAGTCTCGAATGTTATGACGCTTCAAGTGTTCATCCAGGTAGTTTTTAAGGTTTGTGAGGTTTCCTGCTTCCACGACCCTCCCAGGCACTGATTTACCAGACCCCCACCACTTTCTGGGTGAAAACCTCTTCCTCAGATCCTCTCGAAAACTCTTCGCTTTCATCGTAAAAATTATGCCACCCTGTCATGTTTTGATCGCCTGCACACACTTAGTCAAACCCAGGAGTGAGCAGCTTCGAAATGGGTCGGGCCACTGGAGCTGTCCTGTTCAAACTCAACATTGGAAACCTCCCAAATGACACAGTTGGGTGCTAAGATCTTCCATTGCTCTCTGGGCCGATGGAAGAACGTTTGATCATTAATTTATGATTTGCATCTTATCTCCTGTCTCTTTCAGTTCATTTTCTGGTGATTCTCGTCATCACACGTGGAAATTGCGGTCTCTCTAAATGCACAATGCGCTGCCTGTTGGCTATGGCAACATCGGATATCGTGTTCATTCTCACAAAGATCGTACTGTGGGAACTCAATAATTTTTACTTCCCAAGGTGTTTCCTGGACCTCACCCCTGTGTGCAGCGCTGTCTTTGCCCTGGCTCGTGCAGCCACAGACTGTTCAGTTTGGTTCACTGTCCTTTTCTCCTTTGATCGTTTTGTGGCCATTTGCTGTCTGAAAATAAAGAGGAGGTATTGGACAGAGAAAGCCTTGGCTGTGGTTCTGGCTACAACTGGCATTCTGGTCTGTTCAAAAAGCATTCCCTTCTATTTTCAGTTTAAACCAGGAAGGATAATTGACAATGTTCTGTGGTACTGTCAAACAAAGTCAAGTTATGAGACTGATCCCTGGTGGTTGGGGTTTAAGTGGCTTGATATCATTTTAACTCCTTTAATCCCATTTGTATTAATTCTGTTGATGAACACTCTGACGGTCAGGTACATTTTAGTGGCCATTCGAGTCTGCAAGAGCCTGAGGGGTCAGAGGAAGGGAGGGAGTCACAAAGACGCAGAAATGGAAAACCGGCAGAAGTCAGTGATTTCCCTCTTCACCATATCCGCCAGCTTCATTCTTCTGTGGGTAGTGCACGGTGCAAACGTCTTACACTTTAACATTAAAGGAATATATCGTTGGTGGGACAGTACTCTCGTCGTTTTTACATGCATCTCAGAAATTCTTAAGGATTTTAGCTGCAGCACGAACATATTATTTTATGCAGCGACTCTGCCCAAGTTCAGAACGAAGTTCAGGAATGCGGTGCATCAACTGGTCAAGTAAGGTCTTCACTTCATGACTCAGCAAAACAACTGGGAGAGCCCCGAGGCAGCTGCAGTGTTTACAGTGAAGGAATTGCTCATCTACGGTCAGGATCCCATCAGCACAATCACATGGATCTGAGTATAACACCCAGCGGTTTATCAGGTGGTCGGTTAACAGTATGGCTGAGGAACAGGCTGCTAATCCTGATTGACTGAAGGATTGACACACAGAGGGACATACAGACAATGAGCAGCTGCAGACTATTTAGCCATTCATATCTGATCCTGCGGACGGCCCAGAAGATCGTGGCTCATCAAATTGTACCACCAAACCCGCATTTTCCTGTGCACCCGAGTAGCCCCACCGCCCGCCACATCATCACCCAAAACTTGAATAAGAATCTATCTACAGACCATTTAAACAATACTGAAGTCTGTGACAAAGGGGCAGGAGGTAAGGGAGCAAGAGGTGACTGTCAGGGGCCGAGTAAGATTTTAAGAGGTTGCAGGAATGATTCGAAATGACCGACTTACTGTGAAAGATGGGTTCAGCTGGAACATTGGGTCTTCACTGGCTGATCTGTGGATGATTGTTCATGACCAAGAGGAGCGGCCTTTGCATTTCCGCTGCAGAGGAGGAAGGGGAGGGACAGAAACAGTCCCTCCTGCACCATAATGATTGTCAGACTTTCTCTGTTCAGCTCACAATAAACACTTTATTACAACAAGGGAAAGGCTCCGGGTGCTGATGATCTCCTCATATAATTTGATTATTAGAGACGCACGTTTGCTTTTGAAATAATTTATTGAGTCCGCCTTCTGTCTACTCCATGCACAAGGATATTGTTTTCTGTCTCTCTCTGCCTCTTTCTATCTGTCTTTGTCGATTCTTCTCTTTCTCTCTCACGCGTTGCCCCACTTCTCAGCTTCTTGCTCAGTCTTTCTCACACTCGCTCTGTCTTACTCTGTGTGTTTCCCTGCCTGTATCGTTCTGTCTCTGTCTCTCTGTCTCTATCTATTCTGTCTGTTTGTCTGTTCCTCTGTCTTCCTCTATGTTTATCCTTCTTGCCTCTGTGGCTAGCTCATTCTCTGTCTCTGTCTGTCTCTCTCTCTCTCTCGCTGTCTCTGTCTTTTTCTCACATTTTCTCAGTTTAGTACGCACTCACTTGCATTGACTCAAATCCCTTCCTGATCCCTTCATTCACTGATCTTATGCCAGGAATTGATTTTGAAAAATACGAAGTACCACAGATACAGCCAGCAATACTTTGACACATTAAGTAAGTGTGCTGAACTTTGATCACCCCTCTTTCCTCTCGCTGTCGCTGGGTGGGAGGAATGTTCATGTGTTTCCCTATCATTGTGTGAGGGACTGTGTGTGTCTCTCTGTGGGGGTTGGGGTTTCATTGCCTTTGTGGGGATGTCACTCTGAGTGTCAAAGAGCATAGAGTCATAGCGGTGTACAGCATGGAACCAGGCCCTTTGGTCCAACCTGTCCATGCCGACCCGATATCCCAACCCAATCTAGTCCCACCTGCCAGCACCCGGCCCATATCCCTCCAAACACTTCCTATTCATATACCCATCCAAGTGCCTCTTCAATGTTGCAATTGTACCAGCCTCCATCACATCCTCTGGCAGCTCATTCCGAACACGTACCACTCTCCACGTGAAAAAGTTGCCCCTAAGGTCTCTTTTATATCTTTCCCCTCTCATTCTCAACCTATGCCCTCTAATTCTGGACTCCCTGATCCCAGAGAAAAGACTTTGTCCATTTATCCTATCCATGCCCCTCATAATTTTGTAAACATCTATAAGATCACCCCTCAGCCTCCGACGCTCCAGGGAAAACAGCCCCAGCCTGTTCAGCCTCTCTCTATAGCTGAACTCCTCCAACCCTGGCAACATCCTTGTAAATCTTTTCTCACCCCTTTCAAGCTTCACAACATCTTTCCAACAGTGGCCGAACCAATGTCCTGTACAGAGGCATCATGACCTCCCAACGTCTGTACTCAATACTCTGACCAAGAAAGGAAAGCATACCAAACGCCTTCTTCACGATCTTATCTACCTGCAACTTCACTTTCAAGGAGAAATGAATCTGCATTCCAAGGTCTCTTTGTTCAGCAACA
>NC_057730.1:60139851-60142565 GCF_004010195.1 Chiloscyllium plagiosum | reverse complement strand
CCTCATCAATCCTCTTTGTTACTTCTTCAAAAAACTCAATAAAGTTTGTGAGACATGATTTCCCACGCACAAAGTCATGTTGACTATCCTTAATCAGTCCTGGCCTTTCCAAATACATGTATATCCTGTCCCTCAGGAGTCCCTCCAACAATTTGCCCACCACTGAGGTCAGGCTCACTGATCGATAGTTCCCTGGTTTATCTTTACCGCCCTTCTCAAACAGTGGCACCACGTTTGCCAACCTCCAGTCGTCTAGCACCTCACCTGTGACTATCGATGATACAAATATCTCAGCAAGAGGCCCAGTAAACACTTCTCCAACTTCCCACAGAGTTCTCGGCTATGCCTGATCAGGTCCTGGGGATTTATCCACCTTTAACCGTTTCAAATCATCCAGCACTTCCTCCTCTATAATCTGGACATTTTGCAAGATGTTACCATCTATTTCCCTACAGTCTATATCTTCATATCCTTTTCCACAGTAAATACTGATCCAATTTTTCCTTATAGTTTCTCCCCCATTTTCTGTGTCTCCACACAAAGGCCTCCTTGCTGATCTTTGAAGGGCCCTATTCTCTCCGTAGTTACCCTTTTGTCCTCAATATATTTGCAAAAACCCTTTGGATTCTCCTTAAATCGATTTGTCAACGCTATCTCATGTCCCCTTTTTGCCCTACTGATTTCCGTCTTAAATATACTCCTTCTTCCTTTATACTCTTCGCTGGTTTCAATCGATCTATCCTGTCTATACTTGACATATGCTTCCTTCTTTTTCTTAACCAAACGCTGAATTTTTTTAGTCATCCAACCTTCCCTTTCACCCTGACATGAATATACTTTCTCTGGATCCTTGTCATCTCATTTCTAAAGTCTTCCCATTTTTCAGCCGTCCCTTTACCTGCGAACATCTGCCTCCAATCAGCTTTCAAAAGTTCTTGACTAATACCATCAAAATTGTGTGTGTGTCCCTCAGTTTTTGCCGTTGGAGTGTGACACATTATGAGCGTGCTTATGCATCTTTGTGTTGGTTTCTATTTGTACGTATCGGGAAGAATTTCGGTGATTTCACATTCATGTGTTTATGTGTTTGGGAATGTTATTCACTCTGTATGGGGGGGTGTCTGTGAAGTTGAGTTTTTTTGAAGTGGGTGCATGTTGGTGTTGCGATGTGGTTTTGTTTGTGTGTGTGTGTGTGCTATTGTCAGCATGTCATGATGGTTCTCTGGCCCCATGTGTTTGTGTGTCTCTGAGTGCCAGTGTATTATTGTGGGAGTCCAGGGTGGCTCTCTGCCTGGCTGCGCTCTTGTTTAAGCAGGTGAGTGTATTGTTCAGAGTGTATTTGGCTATCTGTCCGTGTTAAAAGGTCTTTCTGTTCTCCCAGCAGGATCTCTCTGTGTCTCTCTGTGGGTGTGTCTCTGTTTGTTTCTGAGAGTCGCTCTCTATCGATATTTAATTGTGGCTTGGCTCAGGAACTGTGTTTGAATTTGCTTCTGTATATGCATAAGATGTTTCTGTCAATTCTTGCAGATTGATGTGTAATGTTTCTTACTCTGAGTTCGTTTATGTATGTGTGTGAGGGTGTGGATGTGATTCTGTGCCTGTGTGGAGATGTGTTTCTATAGCTCAGTATGAATGTATTTCTGTGTGTGTGGATATGTGTGCATTCGGTATGCACATGGGCGTGTTCCTACCTCTGTCAGTATGTCTGTATTTTTGTATGTGTGTGAGTGTGCGCACGCGCGTGCATGCACACTCTTGTGTAGCTTGGTTTCTCTCTCCCAGTATGACTGTATTTCTTTGTATGTCGATGTGTGCGTTCTGTCCATACACGAGTGTGTTCCTATATGCCATAGTACGTCTATGTTCATGTGTTTGTGTGTGTGCGTGCACGCATGTGTGAGCAGGTGTGCCCCCTTCTGCACTCTGATTGTATTCCTGTGTGTGTGGTGTGAGGGTGTAGGAATGTTTCTGTAGTCTTTGTGTAGGTGTGTTCCCACATTTCAGTTTTACGGTATTATTGTGTGTGTATGTGTGTGTTTGAGTTGAATGTATGTGTGTGTTAATGTTTTTTTTTGGTCATTGTGTTCCTATATCTTACTTCGACTGCATTTTTGTGTGTGGGTGTGCTTCTGCTTTTACGTGTAAGTGTGTGTGAGGGCATGGGTTTGTTTCCGGATCCTCCGAGGTGTGGTTATGCGTCTGTTTGGTCATGAAACTCCTCCTGAAAACGGACAAGTGAATCCTTCAGCGTGTCACGATGCACAGTTTGCTGCCAATTGCGCATTTCAGCAACCTGGGAAAAATCTAAATATCAGAATCTGTGCCTCCTGCACACTGATAGCTGAACTGTTACTTCAGTTCAAGGACCTACGTTCAATGAATTAAGCAAGACAGGGGAATTTTCAATGAATGGCAGGATTCCAGTTATTTCATCAATGTTTCAACAAAGAATGCAATATATACATTTTTTTCATGTTGGAGCAGTTTGTGTCCAAAAATAAATATTGTTACATATTGGATCATTACGTCATGCAATGTAGGAGCGGAATTAGGCCATTCAGCCCATCGAGTCATCTCTGCCATTTGTTCGTGAAGGAACCATTTCTGAATTCTATTCTCCTTCCTTCTCCCCATAACATTTGATTCCCTCATCAATCAGGATCGCATATTTCTCCATTTTTAATACAATGATTATTGACCAGGCCGGACATTTC
>NC_057730.1:60111180-60139351 GCF_004010195.1 Chiloscyllium plagiosum | reverse complement strand
CTTGAAATGCATAAAAGTGGATAAATCCTTAGGACTTGAAACGGTTTACTCTAGACCTCTGTGAAAAGCTGGGGAAGTGATTGCTGATCCCCTTGCTGAGAAATCTGTGTCATCGATGTGCTGGAACACTGGAAGTTGGCTGAAATGGTGCCACTGTTTCAGAAGCGTGGTAAGGACACGGCAGTGTACTGTAGAACAGTGAGCCTGACGTCAATGGTCGGCAAATTGTTGAATGGAATCCTGAGGGACAGGATGTAGATGTATTTGGAAAAAGATAAAAACAAGGACTGCAGAAGCTGCAAACAAGAGACTAGATTAGAGGAGTGCTGGAAAAGCACAGCAGGTCGGGCAGTATCCGAGGAGCAGGAAAATCGACGTTTTTCGGGCAAAAGCCCATCATTGGGAATAGAGGCAGAGTGCCGGCCGTGTGAAGAGATACATGAAAGGGGGTGGGGGTGGGGAGAATTTAGTAGAGAGTACAATAGGTGAATGGAAGTGGGGATGGAGGTGATATGCCAGAGAGGAGGGGGAGTGGATAGTTGGAAAGGCAGATAGACAGGTAGGACAGGTCATGGGAATGGTGCTGAGCTGGCAGGTTGGAGATGGGGTGAGGTGAGGGAGATGTAATGCACATTGATGTCAACTTCCAGCTCAGCACTGTACCGATGACCAGTCCTACCTGCTTAGCTTCCTTCCTACCTATCCACTCCACCATCCTCTCTGACCTATCATCTCCATCCCAACCCACATTCACCTATTGTACTCTTTGCTACTTTCCCTACCCTCTTCTCTGACCTATCAAATCCATCCCCACCCCCATTAACCTATTGTACTCTATGTGACTTTCCCCCACCCCCACACCTCTCTCATCTATCTCTCCACTCTGCAGGCGCCCTGCCTCTACTCCTGATGAGGTGCTTTTGCCCGAAACGTCGATTTTCCTGCTCCTCGGATGCCGCCAGAACTGATGTGCTTTTCCAGCATCAGGCTAATCTCGACCCATGTATTTGCAAAGGCAAGGACTGATTAGTAATTGTCGACATGGCTTTGTGTGTGTAAAATCATGCCTCACCGATTTGATTGAGTTTTTTGAAGAAGTAAAAAGGAGGGTTCATGAGGGCAGAATAGTGGACATGATGTATATGGACTTCAGTAAGGCATCCGACAAGGTACCCCATGGGAAACTGGTTCGAGAAGTTAGATCTCATGGAAGACAGGCAAAGATAGCCATTTCGCTTAAGAACTGGCTCAAAGGTAAAAGACAGAGGGTGATGTTGAAGAGTTCATTTTCAGATTAGAGGCCTGTGACCAGTGGACTGCAACAAGGATTGGTGCTGGGTCAACTCATTTTCGTCATTTATATAAATGATTTGGATTTGGGCAGAAGAGGTATCGATAATAAGTGTACAGATTACACCAAAAGTGAAGATGTGGTGGACAGCGAAGAGGGTTACCTCAGAATACAACGGGATCTTGATCAGATTCGCCAATGGGCTGAGAAGTGGAGGATGGTGTTTAATTTCGATAAATGCAAGGTGCTGCATTTTGGGAAATCTTAGCGGACTTATGCAATTAATTGTCAGGTCCTAGAGAGTGTTGCAGAACAAAGAGAACTTGAAGTACAGGTTTATAACTCCTTGAAAGTGGAGTCACAGGTGGAAATGATAGTGAAGAAGGCTATTAGTATGCATGCTTTATTGGTCACAGTAGTGAGTACAGGATTTGGGAGGTCATGTTTCGGCCGTAAAGGACATTGTTTCGGCCATTTTGAGAGTATTGCATGCATTTCTGGTCTCCTTCCTATCAGAAGGATGTTGCAAAACTTGGAAGGGTTCAGAAAATATTTACAAGAATATTGTCAGGACTGGATGATTTGAGCTATAGGGAAAGTTGGATGGCTAGGACTGTTTTCCCTGGAGTCCAAGGAGTAGCTTTATCGAGGTCTATAAAATCATAAGGGACATGGATAGTATAAAAAGACAAAGTCGCTTCCCTGGGCTGGGGGAGTCCAAAACAAGAGGGCAAATGTTTTGGGTGAGATGGGAAAGATATAAAAAAGACTAAAGGGGTTACATTTTCACGCAGAGTGTGATACGTTTACAGAATGATTTGACAGAGGAAGTGGTGGAGGCTAGTACAATTGCAACATTGAAAAGGCATCTGGATGGATGTATGAATAGGAAGTGTTTGGAAGGATATGGGGCGGATGCTGGCAGGTGGAACTGGATTCAGTTGGGATATCTGACCACTCCCTCATTCCCCATCCAATTGCCATTGCACCTAATATACCCCCCGTTCCTCACACTTGCCATTTCTCTCTGGCCTTCGTGTTTTTCATTTAGAACAGTGTGAACTGATGTAATGCCCTTCTACTCGTCTTGTACTCACATGAGCGGGGACAAATGGCTTTCTGATGCTCTACTTTCTGAAAATAAACTTAATTGCCTCCTCTCTTTACTCTGTATTTGGACTCTGTATTTAAATACTCTGTATTTAAAAGGATTTTTTTATTCATTGATGGGATGAGGGAGTGACTGGCTTTTGCCAGCATTTATTGTCCATCCCTAACTACCTTGAGGGCAGTTAGATTTCAACCACATTGTTGTCGGTATCGAGTCACATGTCGTCCTGACAATGTAAGGACAGCAGTAGCCCTCTCTAAAGGCTATGACCGCAAATGAACCGACACTCAGCAGATTTGTGGTCATCCTTGCACTCTTTACTTCCAGACTTGTATTGAATTCAAATTCCCCAGAACATGACCTGGACGCCTTCATGAACAGTCCAGCGATGATTCCACTAGGCCATTACCTCCTCCTGTTGAATCACCTCTTCCTGTGTAACACACTGGAGAAGAGACTGAATGAAAACCAGAAGAGCTGCTGATGCTGGAAATCAGAAATAAATACAGAAAATGCTGGGAAAACTCAGCAAGTCTTCAGCAACAGTGGAGTGATATCGCAGAGGAATGGCTGCCTGTTCCAGTGGAAATGTCAAAGAAGGGTCTGAATGGCCTCGTCCTATTCCAATGTTGTTGGTTATGCTATGCCAACAGCACACTCGTTCAATCATTGAAAATTAAACAGTGCTTTGTCAATTGAATTAAAAACAAAATCTGGAGTGAAATGTTCAAGTCTCTGGCTACCTGATCTCCTGTTGAACAGTACTTTCGAAAAGGGCTGCTTGCAATATTCTAAACATTGCAGCTATTCACTGTCAGTTAGTGAGGTATTTATGATTGAATTTTATACTGTTAACCAGTGAAAGGGGCAGGCAAATGGCAAGAAGGGAGAAAGCTTTAATCTGGTTGGTCAGGAGCGATAATATCAATAAAGTGGCCCTATTCTGGAGAGGACATATTAAGATCAAGAATTGGGGATGAACTTTTATTTTTGGGCAGTTGGGTAGGCTTGTAAAAAACCATACAAATTCCAGTTAGAATACAAAGGTCAGGGAAATGTTGCTAAACCTTTGTAATTCACTGTTTCAGCCACAGTTGGGGAAAGGAGGCCTGATTTGAACTTTGAAAGGTGAATGACATGGGGAAGGTTAAATCTGAGCTCTGCCCACTTCTGAGCACTACACTTTAGGAAGGATGTTGATGCCTTGGTAAGGCTCTTGCAGGAGATCAAACGTCATAGCAATATAACAACAGGCCATTCAGCCCGACGATCCTGTTCCAGCAGTCAATGTCTGATCTGCAAGCTAACTTCATACACCTGTACTTGTGTCTTATCCCTTATTACCTACGTTTAACCAAAAAAAATCAGATTTAAATTTAACAACTGATCGAGAATCCATGCCATTTGTGCAAGAGAGTTACAAACTCCACCAACTTTTCTGTGTGGGAGCACTTCTGAACATCTCTCATGATCGCACTGGCTCAAATTCACAGACTAAGCCACTTAGTTTTGTCAACTCTGTCTCTCAATATCGAGAGAAACAAGGCCTAACTTGTACAGTACCGCTTCATAACTAAATCCCTAAAGTCCAGGTATCATTTTTGTAAATCTACACTGCACTCCCTCCAAGGCCAAAATATCCTTCCTTAAGTGAGGCGCCTGGCTCCGCTCACAGTACTTCAAGTGAGACCTAAAAAGGCTTTTCTGTAACTGCAGCAAGACGTCTGTGCCCTTATATGGGATGAGAGTTTCGCTGTCAGCACAGTATTTAATGCCCACTCCAGAGCGCAGTTAAGATTCAACCATATTTTTACCAGTATGCAGTCACATGTCATCCAGACCAGGTAAGGATAGTAGCAGCCCTCTCTAAAGGATGCAAATGAACGGACAATCAGCATTGGATTTGTCGTCATCCTTGGACTCTTTATTTCCAGGCTTGTATTGAATTCAAATTCCCCAGAACATTACCTGTACGCTTTCATGAACAGGTACAGTGATAATTCCACTAGGCCATTGCTTCACCCTGCTGAATGATCTCTTCCTGTGTAACAGGCTAGAGAAGGGACTGAATAAAAAGCAGTAAAACTGCAGATGTTGTAAATCAGAAACAAAAACAAAAATTGCTGGCAAAGCTCAGCAAGTCTGGTAGCAGCTGTGGAGAAAAATCACAGCTGAATGGCTGCCTGTTCCTATGGGACAGGACAGAGAAGGTGCCGAATGGCCTCCTACTATTCCAGTATTGTTGTTTTTGTCTATGCTAACAGTACACTCATTCAATCATTGAAAACTAAGCAATGGTTTGTCCATTGAATTAAAAACAAGGTTTAGGGTGAAATTTTCAAGTCTCTGGCTATCTGTTCTGTTGAACAGTACTTTAAATCAAGATTGCTTGCATTTTTAGAAATATTGCAGCTATTACTCTTCGTGGGATATTTATGGATGCATGTTTTACTGTTAACCCGTGAAAGGGACAGGCAAACGGTAGATCATGTTGGAAGTGAGAAAGCTTTGATCAGGTTGGTAATACAAATAAAGTGGCCCTATTCTGGTGAGGATATATTAACATCAAGAATTGGAGATACACTTTTATTTTTGGCAAGTGGGAAATTGGGTAGGCTTGTAAAACGCCATACAAAGTCCAGTTAGAACACAAAGGTCAGGGAAATGTTGTGAAACCTTTATAATTCACTGTTTCAGCCGTAGCTGGGGGAAAGAGGCCTGATTTGAATGTTTAGAAAGCGAAACGCTTATAATGGGTTAAAACTGAGCTCTGCCCACTTCTGAGGACCACACTTTTGGAAGGATGTTAATGCCTTGGCAAGGCTCTGGCAGGAGATTCATCGTCATATGAAGATAACAAAAGGTCATTCAGCCCCACCAGCCTGTCTGGCAATCAGTGGCTGATCTGTAAGTTTACATCATACACCTGTACTTGTGCCTTATCCCTTAATACTTCGCTTCACAAAAAAACTATATCAGATTTAAAATTAACAACTGATCCAGAGTCTATGCTGTTTGTGCAAGAGAGTTACAAACTCCACCAGCTTTTCAGTCTAAGAGTGCTTCCCAACATCGCTCCTGATCGCACAAGCTCAAATTCACAGACTATGTCCCTTTGTTTGGGAAACCCCAAACAATGGAAATAGTTTATCTTTATCTACTCTGTCTCCTAGTCTGTGGAGAAACAAGGACTGATGTGTACGGTTCCACTTCATAACTAAATCCCTTAAGGCCACGTATCACTCTTGCAAATCTATACTGTACTCACTCCAAGGCCAATATATCCTTCCGAAGGTGTAGTGACTGGCTCTTTCCGATCACAGTATTTCAAGTGAGATTTAAAACAGTTTTTTTTATAACTGCAGCAAAACGTCCTTGGCATTATAGAGGATGAGAATTTCACTGTCAGAACAGCATTTAATGCCCATTCCAGAGGGCATTTAAGAGTCAACCACATTGCTGGAGTCACATACAGCTCAGAACAGGTAAGGATGGCAGTTTACTTCCACAATGGACATTAGAGAAACTTGTTGATCTTTCCGACTGGAAAATATTGAGGTAAAATGATTCATCAGCGTGTTGACCATTTCCCTGTAGACATTGACAATATCCCCTGTAAACTTCATTTCCCAATGATCTGAACAACTTGTTAACTTATTGGGCCTCGTGTTACAATAATAGTGAAACGTGGTTTATTATATTTGAAATACAAGACAGATAAATATCCAACTTTGCAAAACCAGTCTTTCCCTGGAATTTCCCGAGTAACGTTCCAGTTCTGAAATGTCTATGCCAAAACACTAGTTTGAAATCCTCCATTACATCTTGTCGAACAGGAGTTGGGGCTGTTCTTCCTCCTCCCAAGGTTCCTCCTTATTTGTCCAGATATTCTCTGGAATATGTGGGGGATCTCTCTGGTGTGAGTGGCTTCTTTTAGCGATGATGTGGAGGTGCTCGTTTGGACTTGGGTGGACAAGGTCGGAAATCACACAACATCAGGTTATCGTACAATTTATTTGAAACCACATGATTTCGTGTGATGTCTGACCTTCTTTGAGCTCGTTATTCAGGTCATTTGCAAATGCATTAGCTTAGCAATATTAGAATATAATAACGTAATTAAAATTCAGTTTCTATTTCAGGAAGGATGTTACATAAGACAGTTTTTGGTATTTTAAGTTACCCTTTTTAATTGCCATCTCAAAAACAGTTCAACTGAAAATCAGTTGGTCCACCCCAAATATTGTGACCATGTCTCATCAACAACCCATTCAATGGGCAATCCAGGTGATGGCTTGTATATCAGTCTGGTTTGATTGAATTTGACAATGAATGCTGCGAGATTCCTGGTTTAATACCTCAGTTCCTCTGTATTATTAACACTGGTTCAATGTAATCAATCAAGATTATGGGATTGTGTACTTGAGCATACCACACTGATTCCACTACCAATACCAGGATTCCTGTTCCAGGATCACAACGCTAATGATATAGACCATCACTGATGGCGTCTTCCTCCACCGTCACCGCCACAAGGAACAGAAGACCAAGCTGAAGACGAGAGAGAAAAGAAGAAAGAAGTTGTGACCGTCCTGATGATCAGAAGCGAACGGATTCAGGAGTCTAAACACTGTCTACCCTGCCACCGGCGCAACTGAAAAAGAAAATTCACTTTGAACAGGACAAGGTAGATTCCCAAGGACCCGAGTGTTTCACCTGTGGATTGACACGAGAGAAGCTGGATTTATTTCAGATAATCCACTGATGTCATGTTAGTGTTCTTTGACCACTACCTCCTGCTGGACTGCAAGGGAACGTGGAATCTTAATGTCAAACTGCTGATCCCAGAAAACATGGAGGAGATAAAAAGGGGTTCCACAAGTTGGAGAAACGTGAAGCCCTTCTTTGAGTCACCATCAGATTTGTGGAAATCTGTCAAGGGGAACATCAAGAGAATATTTATTCTCAAAGGTTGTATAAAGAAGTGAGAGAAATGGAGATTACTCCAGAAAAGTGCGTAGAACCCATTCCTGTTGCAGACGGTTGGGGTTGATGTCATGAATGATCTCCAGAAAGTGAAAAGTCACTGAGCTTCATTCTTTACTTCAGAAGCCTCCAAGATAATCTCCCCATCCAGAGTCCACATTGCGGAGAAAGATGAGACGTGTTCATGTTTCTCCTTTTAAGAGGTTCACTGGGAGAGCAGTGTGCTCAGCAGCCTGAAGAGAGAAGATGGCTCAATGACATCTCCATAGTCTGAGATCATCAGGATAAGCAAATCTGCCAGACTGTGGGTCATGAAGTTCACAGACAGTGTGGCCCCTCAGTAATTCCATTTCTCTCTCACAGAGGTCAAAGGCAACTGCACATGGGAGACGATGGACCAACCATTATCGCTGAATAAGATGACCAAAGCCCTCGAGTCCTCAGATAATACTACCTTTCCCCGAAGTGATGCCTTACCAGCCGAGTTGTGTTCACCTCTAAAGCTTTGATTGACCCAGGACCTGTTGGTGGTGCAGGACAATCTGCTTCGATCAGGTAGGTAGTGTGATTCCATTAGAAATTTGTCATCCTCCCCAACCCCATCTACAATCAGAAAGGGGAGAGAGACGACTGCTGACCAATTTCATTGATGAGTATGTATTTAAAAAATCCTGTCCAGGTCATCGCCAACTAGAACACGTCACCTTTAGAATCAGTGATTTACCCTGAATAACCTTACCTGTATCAGTCAGAATGATCCTGAGTGCCTCACACATTTTTAGGAATACGATTTACTCTGTGCAGGACAGGGGGAGATGGAAGCCTGCCTCACCAACCTGGACCAGGAGGAGGCCTTTGACATGATATCACTTACCTACAAGTGTGATGCGCTCTCCAAAATGGGCATTGGAGAGGGAATTTGTGAACCAACCCAATTGCTCCACACTAACGTCATTAGTGCAGCCTCAATCAAAGGTTGGGCATCAGAAGCTTCCCGATCAATTCTGGAGTCAGGCAGGGCTGCCTACTCTTACCTTTCCTTTTTTATTGTTGACTTGGAGGCACCTGAATAATTGTTGTAATTCTTTCTCATTAGCCATTGTCTATTCACTGACAACCTCTTGAACTAAGGTCCCTCATCCATCTTTGCACAGTTACACATCTATTTATTATTTAGATTCAGGACCCGAGTTACCAACTCATTTTCTTCATTCTCCACCTTGATAAACAATTTATGATCACTCTTCCCCAACACAAATATATTGTTTGATAGATAGTCGAATGCGGAATAACATAGTTGAGCCAAGCATCGGGACCTTACGATCTTGACAGAAATCCAAAATTCGGATAATTGAATGCCGGATAATCCTCTGCATATTGTTGAAATTATGCTATTTCATTGATACTGTATATTTTGCAGAAAGTATATTCAATCGTTGCAGGTTTACATCTGTGCTCTTGTATAAACTCAATGCTGTGCGACATAATAAGTTAATCCTTTCAATATGATAGTTCTGTCGAAATACCTCACACAGCATCACGAAACATAAATCATGAAGGTGAGCTTTCGACGGTAACTGTGTCACTGAGCACATCCATTACTGAGTATCTCCTCAAATTCAAAGTGTAGAGCTCCCGAAAGAACACTGCCCCTGAATCTGTGGGGCATGAAAGGGAAATGCTTGATCCTTACCACTAGGATTCTGAAGCACAACATCTTGAATTTTTCAGAAATGGTTTCTTGTTGCTTTTCTTTTTCACTCACAGATATTTTATTTCCCGTGGGAACTTCATTTTCGTCTTCAATGAGTTTGATCCTCAACGGTTACATGAGCTCCAATGAATATGCATCCGTATGAGAGGGTCCTGGAGATATTTCACAGCTGACTCCAAGGGACACAGGAGCTGTACAGCAGCAGACACGGGTGAGTCATTCTCTGTTCCCTGCAGTACCCTGCACATGTGCAGTGAAGGAACCTAAGATCGCTGACCAATTAAGTGATAGAATAGTTTGAAGGGAGATGTACAGATGAGGCCAGGGAGGGATAAAGGTGCAGCTTTGTTAACTTCCTGGAACGTTTGAGCGGTAGCTAATATTGTCACTAAGTTCGGAAGTGATGGAGAAATGTCTCTTTGTGGGAGGACTGCTAAAGGAGAGGAAACAGGGGCAGGAACTACTTTTCATTTTCACGTTCGCAGGCTGGTACTTGTGAAACATTGTTTGAAATACAGTGTTTGTAATCTCTCTCAATGACTGACGTGATGAGATCGCATGTTACGTTTGCAGATAACGCAATGTTAGTTGCATCAGTAAAACACAAGGAAGACATGGGAATGCTGAGAAGAGAAAGGGAAGTTTCAGTGTGAGTGAGCAAGTCATAGCCTGACCAACATATTGTGGAGAAATGTGAGGCATTGTCCCTTCATTTCAGCCTTGGAAAGGTTTCAGGCATCAATAAATTTCTCGATGCTTTTCCATGTCTTAAATAAAGAAACAACAAGAGGTCTTTCTGTTCATGCAGTGCTAGCGATTTCCATAATTTTGCTTAAAACATTTACTCCCATTAGATCCTTCTGAATTGAAGGAATACAAACCAGTATTTGTGTCAGCTCAGTCCGTCATCAATGAACCCTGTCTTGTCAGCTGTCGTTCTGGTCAATCAATGCTGCACTCAAATGGACATGGACTCCTCAGTTCCCACTCTTTTGTTGTTGTTTCCTTTCTGCAAATTCAAGCGACTGTTTTGTTAACATCAAGTTACAGCAGAGGATAACATTACTGATTGACTCTTTTAGAAGTTTCTGTCCTGACATGACAGAATCCAGAATGAAAAATAGCCTCTACAGTACCCAGGCTCAAGGATGATTCAGAACAACTTCAGCACATTTCAGGGAAGGGGTGGACTGTGTGTAGGACAGGGGTGGTAACTAGAAAATGTGTGAAGTGAAAAAAGGCCGAGGTCCTGGTCAACATTGGCACAAACAATATTTGGCGGTGAAATAATCCTTCAGTGTCTTGCATCCTGTATTAATCACCATTTAATTACAAATGCATAGTCTTTTGCAGTGGCCTCTCACTGAGTCAGGTATTCAGCATCTCAGTATCGCTGACATTCGCCCTTTACAATCAGCCATGTCTCCCTGATTTGCACAGATTAACAGCCGCAATCAGGGATTTCATATCAAAAAGGTCAAGCTGGCTGACCTCATGACAATCATTCCCAGTAGAAAAGCAATGAGTTTCTGAATGTAGAAATCAGCAAATCGGGCACGAAATTGAACAGCTGATGCATGGGTGACTCTGAGTGTTCATTAGTCAGAAGAACTGTGGCTGGGAAACATTGGTTACAGGGGAAGGACATTGGACATTTAAATTATTGGAAATGTTTCTGAGGCTATGGTGATCTGAAAAGATTGCGTTAGTTTTGTTTTAATTGTATGAGGATTGCCACCCAGCTATTGTTGTAGCGAAACCCCTTCTTGAAACGTTAACAAAGGAATTGGAGGAGGCAATTTAACTCATTTTGAGATGGGAAAGGGGAACAGCAGAATACCATTCATTCACTCTCCTGAGAGGACAAGAACAACAGATGGGCATTATGTCAGTCACACTGTTCTACTTGAAAAAGCCAAGGCACGCGTGAAAGGGAAGGCGTGAGGAGTGGGAGTTTGTCTGAGCTTCAATGACAATTGGATTGGAAATGAGGAATAGTCGGTGTGGTGGAGAGAAGTGATCCTGGGAGGCAGTACAGCTGGGAGGCAAGTAATTGTGTCAATTGTCAGAGTGAGAGCAAGGCTCAATGTTGATTGTTGAGAATTTGAAGGGATGAGAACATTTGTTAGTAGCTCATCAGAAGGAAATGCTCCTCCCGCCAAAACCGACAAATGCTGGAAGTCATTTCTATTACTGTGCATTTCATCCTTTCTCTAATATCCTTTATGCAATCCATTCTTTTCCCCAGTGTTTAATTCTCTCCAGATTACTCTGTGTTTCACTTTCGCTGTCTCTTTCTGTATCTGTCTCTCTCTCTCTCTCTCTCTGTTTAAACCCTTATCTGTATTCCATCCCCTCTATTCCTTTATTTACAACGCTCACTTTCAGTCTGTATTTAGCCCTCACTGGTACTCTTTATTTAACCAGATCGTTAACTGTTTATGTTCTTCTCTATTTCTCTCTACTTAACCATCTCTCTTCATTTGTATTCAACCCTCTCCGTTACTATCTGTTTAATCATGTACCTAATATTTTCCATTTTATCTTCTCACAATTATTCTCCATTGCACCTGCTCTATTTGACCATCACAAATGACAATCATTAACCTTCATTTTGTATTCACCTTTATCTCTATTATTCACCCAGCACAAAGCTGGTTCCCTGACACACCTGAATATATCTGTCAGCTAACACTCCCTCATTGTACCAGGTTAACATCTCTAATCAGGGAACTTATACTCAATGAGATCCATCTGGCTACCCTCATCACAATCATGACACAACCCCCACCCCTATCCAGAAAAAATGTTTACACTTTACAATAACCAGAGACTGGCTGTCCTTGCCGAATCGATCGCCACAACCGGTGCTGCTCCGTGCTGCCGTTCCCCGGCCGGCGTTGGGACTGCAGATCCATCCCAAATTGCTGGAGGAACTCAGCAGCACTCCCACACGGTCATATACTGATTTACTGATGGGAAGACGAAAGGTAGAATTTTAACATGAACTGATACAATATTGATGTAAAAATAATAACCGCTACAATATACAATAGTATTTACATACAAACATGAACAGTTCTACGTACAGCAAATATTTAGATATAAACACAAATATCTCCAATGTAAACAAAATTTCAGTTCCAATGCACAATAATATTGCATGTAAACACAGTCAGCTCTAATGCACAATATTTTTACAGGCACAAACAGCTCCAACATTTAACAATACATAATGTATATTATACACATAAAACATGAAATAATGAGGATATTAAGGACTTGCAGGAAGGAATTGAATGCACTGTTGCAAAATTTGCAGGTGACACAAAAGTAGGTTGAAAGGTAAGTTGGGAAATTTCATGTGCTTACTTAGGTACAGGGATGGTGGTGGTCTTCTCCAAGAGTATTAGGGACTTCAGCTTGTTGCAGGGAGAGGTGGAAGTTATTGGTGAATATATCCACCAATTGGTCCGTGCAAGATCTCAGTGCACGGCTCGTGTCTCCATCCAGGCCCATCGCTTTCCTTGGTTTGACTTTCAGCAAGACCATGCTGACATGTGCAGTGGCGAAGAAGGCAACAGGTACGTCTGGAGTTGTTGGGCAGGTGTCACTGCGCCACTAGCATTCTGCTCAAACCAACCAGAGAAAGCATTGAACGCCAAGGGAGCAATGCGTCTTTGTTTGCTGCCTTCCTCTGCTTCATTTTGTCTCCTGTAATGTTGTTTCGCCCTTGCCATAGGCGGCGGGAGTCTGTTTGGTAGATATGGGCCACTCATTTGGTTGGTACTCCCTTTTGGCATCTCTGATGGCCATGTGGAGGTCAGATATGGATTCGCTGTATATACCTGGCTCTTCCCACTTGAATGTTGCGCGTCTGGTCTCCAGTAGGGAATGGATTTCCTGGTTCACTCAAGGTTTACGCTTGGGGAACAATCGGATTAAATTATTCAATACACAATCCTCCACGCATTTGCCCATGATATCCGTGATGGTGGTGGTGTGCTTATTGAGGTTTTCGGCTCGATACTTGAACACGGTACAGTCTACCAATCCCAAGCAGTCCCAGAATCTGTCATTCACAGCCTCAGAGTAGCGTTGTGCTTCCTTTTGTGAAGAGTCCTCCCATTTCAGTTTGTGCTTGTGTGCTGTTTCCACAGCAGCAGAGACTAGGGCCTGAGAGCACAGCCTCAGAGTGAAGGGACCACCTTTGCAAATGAGATGGAAATGAATTTCTTCAACCAAAGTGTGGTGAAATTCTGAAAATCATTGTCACAGACGGCTGTAGAGGCCAGTGCATTAGGAGTGTGATGATGCTGCTCCTTTACAAAGGTTGTGTTGTCCATGGTGTATTGCACGGAGTGCTTGTCATTCAGTGGTTCCGGGGAGTCTCGTTTGGATGGGTTGTAGGGGTTATTTCATGATAGCTAACGGATAACTGCCTCAGGAAAAGGACTTTCAAATGTACAATGAAAGGGGAGTGGGAAGTCTTCTTGCTCAGCGTTTCTCTGGTCTGGTTTAGTTTGCTTTAGTGTTATCAATCAGTCAGTTTTTCAGACTGCTGGTGAAAGGAACAGCGACATGCAAGAAGTTGTTCCATGTTGAATCTCTCGCGGATATCTCTCCTGTAATAATGTGTTTTGATTTTGCCTTGTGGTGTTTATGGGGATTGTTGCAGGAACTTGAAGCAATATTTAAGCTGGGATCGTCTGTTAGGATTTAGGATACATTAAGTTATTCCATATTTTGTTCTCTTTTGTTTGTGTTTCATTTGGTACTCTGTAAATAAACTCTGTTTTATTTAAAACCGATGACTTTTGACCTGTTCCATCACTGCGGGAATATCCATTTTACACCTGCTCAAATCCAGTCAAAAAATCATTGTCTCGGCAACTATCTTGAAATATTTTGAGAGAGTCCGGCCTGGTAAATAATCACTGTATTAAAAATAGAGAAATATGGGATCCTGATTGATGGGGAATCAAATGTTATGCGGAGAAGGAAGGAGAATAGAATTGAGAAATGGTTCCTTCACGAACAAATGTCAGAGATGGCTCGATGGGCTGAATGGACTAATTCCGCTCCGACATTGCATGACGTAATGATGCAATATATAACAACATTTATTTTTGGACACAAACTGCTCCAACATGCAAAAAATGGATAAATTGCATTCTTTGTTGAAACATTAATGAAATAACTGGAATCCTGCCATTCATTGAAA
This sequence comes from Chiloscyllium plagiosum, assembly GCF_004010195.1. Lineage (NCBI taxonomy): Eukaryota > Metazoa > Chordata > Chondrichthyes > Orectolobiformes > Hemiscylliidae > Chiloscyllium > Chiloscyllium plagiosum. The sequence continues at coordinate 60,125,025 of NC_057730.1, read as the reverse complement.
ATTCCCCTGTCTTGCTTCATTCATTGAACGTAGGTCCTTGAACTGAAGTAACAGTTCAGCTATCAGTGTGCAGGAGGCACAGATTCTGATATTTAGATTTTTCCCAGGTTGCTGAAATGCGCAATTGGCAGCAAACTGTGCACCGTGATACACTGAAGGATTCACTTGTCAGTTTTCAGGAGGAGTTTCATGACCAAACAAACGCACAACCACACCTAGAGGGATCCAGAAACAAACCCATGCCCTCACATACACACATAAAAGTAGAAGCACACCCACACACAGAAATGCAGTCGAAATAAGATATAGGAAGACAATGACCAAAAAAACATGGACACACACACATATTCAACTCACACACATGCACACAATAATACCGTCAAATTGAAATGTGGGAACACACCTACACAAAGACTACAGAAACATTCCTACACCCTCACACCACACACACAGGAATACAATCAGAGTGCAGAAGGGGGCACACCTGCTCACACATGCGTGCAAGCACGCACACACACACAAACACATGAACATAGACGTACGATAGCATATAGGAACACACTCGTGTATGTACAGAACGCACACATCGACACACAAAGCAATACAGTCATACTGGGAGAGAGAAAGCAATCTACACAAGAGTATGCATGCACACGGGTGCGCACACTCACACACATACAAAAATACCGACATACTGACAGAGGTAGGAACACGCCCATGTGCATACCGAATGCACACATGTCCACACACACAGAAATACATTCATACTGAGCTATAGAAACATATCTCCACACAGGCACAGAATCACATCCACACCCTCACACACATACATAAACGAACTCAGAGTAAGAGACATTACACATCAATCTGCAAGAATTGACAGAAACATCTTATGCATATACAGAAGCAAATTCAAACACAGTCCCTGAGCCAAACCACAATTAAATATCGATAAAGAGCGAGTCTCAGAAACAAACAGAGACACACCCAAAGAGAGGCACAGAGAGATCCTGCTGGGAGCACAGAAAGACCTTTTAACACGGACAGATAGCCAAATACACTCTGAACAATACACTCACCTGCTTAAACAAGAGCGCAGCCAGGCAGAGAGCAACCCCGGACTCCCACAATAATACACTGGCACTCAGAGACACACAAACACATGGGGTCACAGAAACATCATGACATGCTGACAATATCACATACACATACACAAACACACACAAACACACACACACACACACACACAAAACCACATCGGAACACCAACATGCACCCACATAAAAAAAAACTCAACTTCACAGACACCCCCATACAGAGTGAATAACATTCCCAAACACATAAACACATGAATGTGAAATCACCGAAATACTTCCCGATACGCTCAAATAGAAACCCACACAAAGATGCATAAGCACGCTCAAAATGTGTCACACTCCAATGGCAAAAACTGAGGGACACACACACAATTTTGATGGTATTAGTCAAGAACTTTCGAAAGCTGACTGGAGGCAGATGTTCGCAGGTAAAGGGACGGCTGAAAATGGGAAGACTTTAGAAATGAGATGACAAGGATCCAGAGAAAGTATATTCATGTCAGGGTGAAAGGGAAGGCTGGATGACTAAAAAAAATCAGCGTTTGGTTAAGAAAAGGAAGGAAGCATATGTCAGGTATAGACAGGATAAATCGAGTGAAACTAGAGAAGAGTATAAAGGAAGAAGGAGTATATTAAGACGGAAACCAGTAGGGCAAAAAGGGGACATGAGATAGCGTTGACAAATCGATTTAAGGAGAATCCAAAGGAATTTTGCAAATATATTGAGGACAAAAATGGAACTACGGAGAGAATAAGCCCCTTCAAAGATCAGCAAGGAGGCCTTTGTGTGGAGCCACAGAAAATGGGGGAGATACTATAAGGAAAAATTGCATCAGTATTAACTGTGGAAAAGGATATGAAGATATATACTGTAGGGAAATAGATGGTAACATCTTGCAAAATGTCCACACTATAGAGGAGGAAGTGCTGGATGATTTCAAACGGTTAAAGGTGGATAAATCCCCAGGACCTGATCAGGCGTAGCCGAGAACTCTGTGGGAAGTTGGAGAAGTGTTTACTGGGCCTCTTGCTGAGATACTTGTATCATCGATAGTCACAGGTGAGGTGCCAGACGACTGGAGGTTGGCAAACTTGGTGCCACTGTTTTAGAAGGGCGGTAAAGATAAGCCAGGGAAGTATCGATCAGTGAGCCTGACCTCAGTGGTTGGCAAATTGTTGGAGGGACTCCTGAGGGACAGGATATACATGTATTTGGAAAGGCCAGGACTGATTAGGGATAGTCAACATGGCTTTGTGCGTGGGAAACCATGTCTCACAAACTTGATTGAGTTTTTTGAAGAAGTAACAAAGAAGATTGATGAGGGCAAAGCAGAAGATGTGATCTACATGGACTTCAGTAAGGTGTTCAACAAGGGTCCCCATGGGAGACTGGTTAGCAAAGTTAGATCTCATGGAAAACAGGGAGAACTGGCCATTTGGATAGAGAACTGGCTCAAAGGTAGAAGACAGAGGGTAGTGGCGGAAGGTTGCTTTTTAGACTGGAGGCCTGTGACCACTGGAGTGCCACAAGGATTGGTACTGGGTCCTCTACGTTTTGTCATTTACATAAATGATTTGGATGCGAGCATAAGAGGTACAGCTAGTAAGTTTGCAGATGACACAAAAATTGCAGGTGTCGTGGACAACGAAGAGGGTTACCTCAGACTACAACAGGATCTGGACAAGATGGACCAATACGATGAGAAGTGGCGGATGGCGTTTAATTCAGATAAATGCGAGGTGCTTCATTTTGGGAAAGCAAATCTTAGCAGGATTTATACACTTAATCGTAAGGTCCTTGGGAGGGTTGCTGAACAAAGAGACCTTGGAATGCAGATTCATTTCTCCTTGAAAGTGGAGTTGCAGGTAGATAGGATAGTGAAGAAGGCGTTTGGTATGCTTTCCTTTTTTGGTCAGAGTATTGAGTACAGACGTTGGGAGGTCATGATGCGTCTGTACAGGACATTGGTTCGGCCACTGTTGCAATATTGCGTGCAACATTGTCTCCTTCCTATCGGAAAGATGTTGTGAAGCTTGAAAGGGGTCAGAAAAGATTTACAAGGATGTTGCCAGGGTTCGAGGAGTTCAGCTATAGAGAGAGGCTGAACAGGCTGGGGCTGTTTTCCCTGGAGCGTCGGAGGCTGAGGGGTGATCTTATATATGTTTACAAACTTATGAGGGACATAGATAGGATAAATGGACAAAGTCTTTTCTCTGGGATCAGGGAGTCCAGAATTAGAGGGCATAAGTTGAGAATGAGAGGGGAAAGATATAAAAGAGACCTTAGGGGCAACCTTTTCACGTGGAGAGTGGTACGTGTTTGGAATGAGCTGCCAGAAGATGTGATGGAGGCTGGTACAATTGCAACATTTAAGAGGCACTTGGATGGGTATATGAATAGGAAGTGTTTGGAGGGATATGGGCCAGGTGCTGGCAGGTAGGACTAGATTGGGTTGGGATATCTGGTCGGCATGGACAGGTTGGAACAAAGGGTCTGGTTCCATGCTGTACATCGCTATGACTGTGCTCTTTGACACACAGAGTGACATCCCCACAAAGGCAACGAAACCCCAACCCCCATAGAGAGACACACACAGTCCCTCACACAATGATAGGGAAACACATGATCATCCCTCCCGCCCAGCGACAGCGAGAGGAAAGAGGGGTGATCAAAGTTCAGCACACTTACTTAATGTGTCAAAGTATTGCTGGCTGTATCTGCGGTACTTTGTATTTTTCAAAATCAATTCCTGGCAAAGGATCAGTGAATGAAGGGATCAGGAAGGGATTTGAGTCAATGCAAGAGAGTTCGTACTAAACTGAGAAAATGTGAGAAAAAGACAGAGACAGCGCGAGAGAGAGAGAGAGAGACAGAGACAGACAGAGAATGAGCCAGCCACAGAGGCAAGAAGGATAAACATAGAGGAAGACAGAGGAACAGACAAACAGACAGATAGATAGAGACAGAGAGACAGAGACAGAACGATACAGGCAGTGAAACACAAAGAGAAAGACAGAGCGAGTGTGAGAAAGACTGAGCAAGAAGCTGAGAAATGGGGCAACGCGTGAGAGAGAAAGAGAAGAATCGACAAAGACAGATAGAAAGAGGCAGAGAGAGACAGAAAACAATATCCTTGTGCATGGAGTAGACAGAAGGTGGACTCGGTAAATTATTTCAAAAGCAAACGTGCGTCTCCAATAACCAATTGATATGAGGAGATCATCAGCACCCGGAGCCTTGTTGTAATAAAGTGTTTATTGTGAGCTGAACAGAGAGAGTCTAACAATCATCATGGTGCAGGAGGGACTGTTTCAGTCCCTCCCCTTCCTCCTCTGCAGCGGAAATGCAAAGGCCGCTCCTGTTGGTCATGAACACTCATCCACAGATCAGTCAGTGAAGACCCAATGTTCCAGCTGAATCCATCTTTCACAGCAAGTCGGTCATTTCGAATCATTCCTGCAACCTCTTAAAATCTTACTCGGCCCCTGACAGTCACCTCTTGCTCCCTTACCTCCTGTCCCTTTGTCGTGGACTTCAGTATTGTTTAAATAGGCTGTAGATAGATTCTTATTCAAGTTTTGGGTGACGATGTGGCAGGAGGTGGGGCTACTCAGGTGCACAGGGAAATGCGGGTTTGATGGTACAATTTGATAAGCCACGATCTTCTGGGCCGTCCGCAGGATCAGATATGAAGGGCTGAATGGTCGGCAGCTGCTCATTGTCTGTATGTCCCTCTGTGTGTCCCCCTTCAGTCAATCAGGATTAGCAGCCTGTTCCTCAGTCATCCTGTTAACCGACCACCTGTTAAACCGCTGGGTGTTATACTCAGATCCATGTGATTGTGCTGATGGAATCCTGACCGTAGATGAGCAATTCCTTCACTGTAAACACTGCAGCTGCCTCGGGGCTCTCCCAGTTGTTTTGCTGAGTCATGAAGTGAAGACTTTACTTGACCAGTTGATGCACCGCATTCCTGAACTTCGTTCTGAACTTGGGCAGAGTCGCTGCATAAAATAATGTGTTCGTGCTGCAGCTAAAATCCTTCAGAATTTCTGAGATGCATGTAAAAACGACGAGAGTACTGTCCCACCAACGATATGTTCCTTTAATGTTAAAGTATAAGACGTTTGCACCGTGCACTACCCACAGAAGAATGAAGCTGGCGGATATCGTGAAGAGGGAAATCATTGACTTCTACCGGTTTTCCATTTCTGCGTCTTTGTGACTCCCTCCCTTCCTCTGACCCCTCAGGCTCTTGCAGACTCGAATGGCCACTAAGATATACCTGACCGTCAGAGTGTTCATCAACAGAATTAATACAAATGGGATTAAAGGAGTTAAAATGATATCAAGCCACTTAAACCCCAACCACCAGGGATCAGTATCATAACTTGACTTTATTTGACAGTACCACAGAACATTGTCAATTATCCATCCTGGTTTAAACTGAAAATAGAAGGGAATGCTTTTTGAACAGACCAGAATGCCAGTTGTAGCCAGAACCACAGCCAAGGCTTTCTCTGTCCAATATCTCCTCTTCAGTTTCAGGCAGCAAATGGCCACAAAACGATCAAAGGAGAAAAGGACAGTGAACCAGACTGAACAGTCTGTGGCTGCACGAGCCAGGGCAAAGACAGCGCTGCACACAGGGGTGAGGTCCAGGAAACACCTTGGGAAGTAAAAATTATTGAGTTCCCACAGTACGATCTTTGTGAGAATGAACACTATATCCGATGTTGCCATTTAGAGAGACCGCAATTTCCACTTGTGATGACAAGAATCATCAGAAAATTAACTGAAAGAGACAGGAGATAAAATGCAAATCATAAATTAATGATCAAACGTTCTTCCGTCGGCCCAGAGAGCAATGGAAGATCTTAGCACCCAACTGTGTCAGTTGGGAGGTTTCCGATGTTGAGTTTGAAAAGGACAGCTCCAGTGGCCCGACCCATTTCGAAAGTGCTCACTCCTGGGTTTCATTAATGTGTGCGCAGGCGATCAAAAGATGACAGGTTGGCATAATTTTTACGATGAAAGCGAAGAGTTTTCGAGAGGATCTGAGGAGGAGGTTTTCACCCAGAGAGTGGTGGAGGTCTGGTAAATCACTGCCTGGGAGGGTCGTGGAAGCAGGAAACCTCACAAACTTTAAAAACTACCTGGATGAAAACTTGAAGCGTCATAACATTCGAGACTACGAGACTAGTGCTAGAAGCTGGGATGAGTGTAGATTTTGTATCGATTTGACAGCAGAAAGTGGATGGAACACGGGGCGTCTTCTGGTTCTTTGATTGTAAGAATTGCTTATGGGAAGCCGGTTGGAAAGTGAATCATTTTCATCAAATAAATGAAAAATATTAGAATGATGAAAACATGAGACAGAATCAAATATAACTGGCAAAAGCCAACAGGTATGGCAGCATCTGTGCAGAGAGAAACAGAGTTAATGGAATCACTGTTCATAAAAACAACTTCATCTGAACGTGGGTCACTGACCTCAAATATCATCGCCGGTTTCTTCCTGCACAAGACCGTATCATTGCAACCAAAAGACAGGGATTCATTTCTAAAAGTGAACTGAGAGTTAAACTGTTGATATTCACATACTATGGAACATTTGTTACACTGCTCTAACATAGTAGGTGAATGTAGGGGCATAGTTGGAGCAATTAAGATGTACAACACAGAAACAGAACCTGTAGCTCAAATTGACCATGCCGACCCCATATCCGAAATCAATCTAGTCCCATTTGCATCCATAAACCTCTAAACCCTTTGTATTAATTTACCTCCAATATATTTAAATGTTGCAATTGCAGCGGCCATCACAATTTCCTCTGGCAGTTCATTCCATACACACACCACTCTTTGCATGAAAACGTTGCCCCTTAGGTCTCTTTCAATTTTTTCTCCACTCTCCCTAAAACTATCCTCTCTAGTTTTGGACTCCCCCAACCCAGGGAAAGGACTTTGTCTACTTACCATGTCCATACCCCTTATGATTTGACAAACCTTCACAACGTCACTCCTCAGCCTCTAATAGACCACGGAGAAAAGACCCAGCCTTTTCAGCTTCTTACTATAGCTCAAGTACTCTACCACTGGCAACGTCCTGAAAAATCGTTCTGAACCCTTTCAAGTTTCAAGACATCCTTCCTTCTGGAGAGAGACCAGAATTGCACACAATATTCGAAAAGTGGCCGAACTAATGTCCTATACAACAACAACATTGCCTTTCAATTCCAATATTCAATGCTCTAACAAATAAAGGAATATACGCAAACGTCTTCTTCACCATCCTGTGTACCTGAGACATCATTTTCAAGGAACTATGAACCTGCACTCCAAAATCTCTGTTGAGCAACACTCCTCACGACCATACCATTAACTGTATATGTCCTTTCTGATGTTCCGTTCCAAAATACAGCACCTCACATTCGTCTAAATTAAAATCCATCGGCCACTCCTTGGCCGATTGGCCCATCTGATTAAGATCCCGTTGTACACTGAAGGAAACTTCTTCGCTGCCCACTTCCACTCTAATTTTGGTGTCATCTGCAACGTCCTAACTGAATCTCCCGTGTTCACATCCAAGTCATCTATATGAATGAGGAAAAGCTGTGGATCCAACACCGATCCTTGTGGCACATCACTGGTCATAGGCCTCTAGTCTGAAAAACGACCTTCCATCAACAACTTCTGTTTTCTATCTCGGGACACTTCTGTCCCAAAGGATGGGTCACCCTTAGTTTAATGTGATCTAACCTTGCTAACTACTCTACCATGAGGAATCTGATTGAACGCTTTCCTGAAGTCCACGTAGATCACGTCCAAAGTTCTGCCTTCATCAATCCTTTTCATAACTTCTTCAAAAAAACAGATCAAGTTTGTGAGACATGATTACCCACGCACAAGACCATGTTGACTGTGCTTATTCTGTCCTTGCCAATCAAAATACATGTAAATCCTGTCCCTGAGGATTCCCTCCAAAATTCTGTATCTTCCATGTTTTTTCTCCACAGTCAATAATGAAGCAAAAATACTCAATTAGCATTTCCACCATCTCCTGCAATTCCACACACAGGCTGCCTTCCTGATCTTTGAAGGGTTCTGTTTTCTCCTGAGCTACCCTTTTGTCCTTAATGTATATATGAAGCACCATGGGTTTTTCCTGAACTTATTAGGCAAAGCTATCTCATGTCCCCTTTTTAACCTCCTGATATCCCTCTTATATATATTCCTACTGTCGTTATACTCTTCTAGTATTCACTCGATCTTTGCTGTCATATCTGACATATGCGTCCTTTCTTGTCTTACCAAAAACTCAATTTCTCTCATCATCCAGCATTCCCGAAAGCTACCCGCCTTGCTTTTCACTCAAACAGGAACATACAGTCTCTGGACTCTCGTTGCCTTATTTTTCAAGGCTTCCCATTCTCCACCTCTCCCTTTACCAGAGAACATCTGCCCCAGTCAACTTTTGAAAGTTCTTGCCAGGTACCATCAACATTGGCTTTCCTGTCATTTAGAACTTCAACTTTTAGTTCAGGTCTATCCTTTACCATCCGAATATTAAAAAGAATAGAATTATTTTCGCTGAACACAAAGTGCTCCACCACTCACACCTCAATCACTTGTCCTGCGTATTTCCTTAGAGTTGATCAAGTTTTGTTTTTAGATTACTTACAGTGTGGAAATAGGCCCTTGGGCCCAATAAATCCACACCGACCCGCTGAAGCACAACCCAGCCAGACCCATTCCCCTCATTTACCCAATACTACGGGCAATTTCGCATGGCCAACTCACCTAGCCTGTACATTTTTGGACTGTGGGAGGAAACTCACGCAGACACGAGGAAAATGTGCAAACTCCACATAGTCAGTCGCCTGAGGAGCGAACTGAACCCGGGTCTCTGGCGTTGTGAGGCAGCAGTGCCACGGTGCCGAGCCTTTTCTAATACGTACATCCACATACTGAATCAGAATTTTTTCTTCTACACACTTAACAAATTCCTTTCCATCTAAACCCTTAACACTACAGAAGTCTGAGACTGTGTTTTGAAAGTTAAAATTCCCTCCCATTCCCATCCTATTATTCTTACAGATAACTGAGGTCTCCTTAAAAAAATGTTTATCTCAAATTCCCGCTGACTACTGTGTTCATCGGGGGGAGGAGGACGGGGGCGGGGGCTGGTATGCAATACAATCTCAGTAAGGTGATCATTGCTTCCTTATTTCTCAGTTCAACCCAAATAACGTCGCAGGACGTATTCCGAGGAATAGAATCGAGAGTGTGATGCTGAAAAATCACAGGAAATCAGGCAGCATCCAAGGAGCAGGAAAAGCGACTTTTCAGGCAAAGGCCCTTCATCAGGAATAAGGTTGGGGGCCTTGAAGTTAGAGACATAACTGGGAGAGGGGTTGGAACGGGGGGAAGGTAGCTGAGAGTGCAATAGGTGGATGGAGGTGGGGGCAAAGATGATAGGTCAGAGGGGAGTATAGGGTGGATAGGTGGGAAGAAAGATAGACAAGTAGAATAGGAGAGCGGTGCCTAGCTGGAAGGCTGGAACTGGGATAAGGTTTTGGGGGGCTGGAATGAGGAAACTGGTGAACTCCACATTGATGCAATGGGATTGGTTGTTGCTGAGGCATTCTTCCTCCAGGCGTCGGATGTTAAGGGAGTGACGATGGTGCAGGCCCAGGACCTGCATGTCCTCGGCAGAGTGGGAGGGGAAATTGAAGTATTCGGCCACGGGGCGATAGTATTAGTTGGTGCAGGTGTTCCAGAGATGTTCTCTGAAGTGCTCTGTGAGGAGGTGTCCTGTCTCTCCAATGTCGATGAGGTTACATTAGGATCAACGGATACAGTAAATGACATATGTGGAAGTGCAGGTAAAACTTTGATGGATATGGAAGGCTCCTTTGGAGTCTTGGACGGAGGTGAGGGAGAGGGTGTGCGCAAGATTTGCAGTTGAGAGTAGCACATAAAAGGAGCATCTCTCACAGCCACAATCTTTTTCTACCCTCCATAGAGCATTACCTAGAATCGCCTGGTCAGTGTAATACAAAAACCATGAATTGTTGCAATTGAGAAGTTATTATTATTTGAAGTATAATGCTAACAAAGTTGAGAAAGTTTTCTTTCATTATGAAAGGCACGAACCACAATCCAAGCCCGCCTCTGTGATGATAAACTGAGGATTTGATAACTCACTGAATCTTTCATAATTTGTTTTGGAAAGTAACAAATTCTTTGTCATGTGTCGCAAATGTTCTAATTTTGCTTGTACTTTCAGTCAGCAAATAATGCAAAATGCAAATAGGGAAAATTGACTTTATTGTTGCATTCTCTGCATTATCTGGCTCAGAAAATTTTGGAATGTGTTTTTTGATATTTTATGAATAAAGTACGCAATGCAAAACGAAACAGACAGTTCACTTTTGCAAGTACTGAATGTAACAGCTTTAATCCATTGTATAATAAAATATAATATGTTAAAAATCCGGTCTCTCTGACTGTGTGTTGTTCAGTTTAAGTCAGGGACAATTAACATTTGAAGTGATAATCCGAATACTCAGCAGTCCACAGACGGTACAAGACTTCACAATACTTGTCTGAAAAATCCTTTATGTTTGTTATACAAATAATGCAAAAACGTAAGCAATATTAACCTAATGAATTGATAAATCCTTATGCTCGAACCTTAGTCAATATTATTCCTCCCCATGTAAAATTGCTTCATGCAATGTAAAAATTATGAAGCTACAAACACTTCCTCAGGGAACAACTGGAAGTTAACCACAGCCCTCTGGAACTCACTTTAACAGTCCAGAGTGATCCAGTGGTGGAATATGGACAACACAGAAAGAGGCTAGTTAACCAACCAAGCAAATACGCTTTTACATTCCTTAGTCTTTCTGCAATCCCACAGAAATGCACGAAACTCCTGGTACTTAAAGAGGTCATTAATGCCTGAATCAACTGAATAAACAAGCTACCTGTTCTGATTCGACTTTCGATCACGTGGTCCACAGCGTTGAGTGTTTCTACACCTCACGTGCACATCCGAGTTCCCTTTAAATGAGTTAACTTTGGTCACCTCAAGTTACCACCCAATCTGGGCAGTGAGTTCCAGTCGCACCATTATCATCTGAATGGAAGGGTAGGGCTTATGTTCTCGATCATCCTCCCGACAATTGTTCTCACTCTGTGTCTCCTTTTAAACGGTCTGGTGATCGGGGAGACAAGTCTCCATCAAAGACCCTTTTTATTTTGTCCATTCCAATTACATCAAACGTCATTTGCCTCGGTTTGGGGAAAATGACACTACCATTCTCGAAAATCTCTTCTAAACACTGATCAGTGCAATTCTGTCCTCACTGCTTAGTGATGATGAGTACTGCACACAAAATCACAGCTGTAAGCCGCCCAGTGTTTCATGTAGTTTCCGCATTGCAGGTCCTGCAGGTGTTTTGTGTTGTCTGTGTGAGTGAGAGGGTTGTAACTTTGGGAGGGCTAATATGGAATTATTTCTCAGTGGAATTATTGATCAGGATCTGGGGAATATAATGGATCTTGACAGATACAGTTAGGGCACAATTTATTTGACGAGTGGGGTTAATTCATCAGTTGCTCAGGAGTTAGTCTGAGTTCAATAGTATCACATCTGCTCTGACACCAGCTGACTAATTACAGATCAGGATCTGGGGAATATAATGGATCTTGACAGATACAGTTAGGGCACAATTTATTTGACGAGTGGGGTTAATTCATCAGTTGCTCAGGAGTTAGTCTGTGTTCAATAGTATCGCATCTGCTCTGACACCAGCTGACTAATTACAGAAGAAACCAGATCCCAGACAGAAATCCAACTTGATGGATAATTACCTGATTTGTCTTGATTTAACACAGTGATCGCTTGCTGAATCATTAACACGTGATGCTGCAAATATTGGGGTTTCCACAACAAAACAGAGTTTTATTGCAAAGGAAATTACGATAAACTAGAACAAATCAAACTACGTACTTTTAATGGATCGGTGGTGCTGGAAGAGCACAGCAATTCAGGCAGCAGCCGAGGACAGGAAAAATCGACGTTTCGGGCAAAAACCCTTCATCTGGAATAAAGGCAGTGAGCCTGAAGCGTGGAGAGATAAGCTACAAGAGGGTGGGCGTGGGGAGAGAGTAGCATAGAGTACAATAGGTCAGTGGGGGAGGAGATGAAGGTGATAGGTCAGGGAGGAGAGGGTGGAGTGGATAGGTGGAAAAGGAGCTGGGCAGATCGGACAAGTCCGGACAAGTCAATGGGACAGTGTTGCTGGAGGTTAGAAACTAGGATGAGGTGGGGGAAAGGGAAATGAGGAAGCTGTTGAAGTTAACATTGATGCCCTGGGGTTGAAGTGTTCCGAGGCGGAAGATGAGGCGTTCTTCTTCCATGCGCCTGGTGGTGAGGGAGCGGCGGTGGAGGAGGCCCAGCACCTCCATATCCTCGGCAGAGTGGGAGGGGGAGTTGAAATGTTGGGCCACGGGGCGGCTTGGTTGATTGGTGCGAGTATCTCAGAGATGTTCCCTGAAGCGCTCTGCTAGGAGGCGCCCAGTCTCCCCAATGTAGAGGAGGCCGCATCGGGAGCAACGGATACAATAAATGATATTAGTGGATTTGCAGGTAAAACTTTGATTGATGTGGAAGGCTCCTTTAGGGCCTTGGATGGACGTGAAGGAGGAGGTGTGGGCACAGGTTTTACAGTTCCTGCAGTGACAGAGGAAAGTGCCAGGATGGGAGGGTGGGTCGTAAGGGGGCTTGGACCTGACCAGGTAGTCACGGAAGGAACGGTCTTTGCGGAAGGCGGAGAGGGGTGGGGAGGGAAATATATCCTTGGTGGTTGGGTCTGTTTGGAGGTGGCGGAAATGTCGGCGGATGAGTTGGATTATGCGAAGGTTGGTAAGGTGGAAGGTGAGCACTAGGGGCGTTCTCTCCTTGTTGCGGTTGATGGGGTTGAGTCTGAGGGTAGAGGTGCGGGATGTGGACGAGATGCGTTGGAGGGCATCTTTAACCACGTGGGAAGGGAAATTGCGGTGTCTGAAGAAGGAGGCCATCTGGTGTGTTCTATTGTGGAACTGGACTTTCTGGGAGCAAATACGGCGGAGGCGGAGGAATTGGGAATACGGGATGGCATTTTTGCAAGAGGTAGGGTGGGAAGAGGTGTAATCCAGGTAGCTGTGGGAGTCGGTGGGTTTGTAGAAAATGTCAGTGTCAAGTCGGTCGTCACTGATGGAGATGGAGAGGTGCAGGAAGGGGAGGGAGGTGTCAGAGATGGTCCAGATACATTTAAGGTCAGGGTGGAATGTGTTGGTGAAGTTGATGAATTGCACAACCTCCTCGCGGGAGCACGAGGTGGCGCCAATGCAGTCAACAATGTAGCGGAGGAAGAGGTGGGGAATGGTGCCGGTGTAATTACGGAAGATCAACTGCTCTACGAAGCCAACAAAGAGACAGGCATAGCTAGGGCCCATACGTGTGCCCATGGCTACCCATTTGGTCTGGAGGAAGTGGGAGGATTCAAAGAAGAAATTGTTAAGGGTGAGGACCAGTCCAGCCAAACGAATGAGAGTGTCGGTGGAAGGGTACTGTTGGGAACGTCTGGAGAGGAAAAAACGGAGGGCTTGGAGGCCCTGGTCATGGCAGATGGAGGTGTAGAGGGATTGGATACCCATGGTGAAGATGAGGCGTTGGGGGCCAGGGAAACGGAA
>NC_057730.1:60083355-60110415 GCF_004010195.1 Chiloscyllium plagiosum | reverse complement strand
GAGTCATGAGCAGGGGTAGTGTTCCCCTCGGGGTTCTGGGGGGTGGGGATAGTGACAGTGGGGTCTGTGGGGGGCGTGTCAGCAGAATGCAGGTGAGTGGCGCTGGTGGGGGCGGAAGTCGTGGCAGACACGGCAGTAGGGGTGATGGAAGTCACTGAGCGTGTGGCATCAGCGATGATGTGAGGGGCGGAAATGGCTGTGGGAGTGGCCATGATGGAGGCAGAAGTGACATCATCAATCAGCGTGGGGGTGGTAGCTGCATCAGCCGCATGGCTAACGGTGTTTGCGAGGGCAGGGGAATCTTCTGGAATGTTCGAGGAGCGCTGGTTATGGAGGTGGGTAGATAAAAGTTTGTTGTACTTACAGTTTTTGATATTTGAGATGGAATTGAAATACTGTTTGTTGAGAGTATGGATTCTCCTGAGGATGTAGTACAGAGTGGGTCCTTTGCAATTCTGAGAGAGTGTGGCCCTCAGCTGAGGCAGGGCAGACTGTAGAGGGGTTAGGTGCCGGCGCATTGCTGCAAGCGTGGAGCGGACGATATTGAAGGAGAACTGTTGCTGGTGTTTTTGAATCTGTAGTCTGTACTGTTTGTCCTGTTCGGGTCCGAACTCTGCTGGTTTAAAGGTGGTCCGGAGTCCGTGTGGGATGAGTTGGTTACGCAGGCAGGCACTGAGGAAGCTAATGTGGCTGTAGTAACGGGTTTGTTTCAGGACAAAGTTGAATAGCTTCAGGGCAGAGGAAATGACCTGGGAGTTGCAGTAGGAGAGAGACTCCCTGAGATTCTTGCAGAGAGAGGAGGAAAACTTCTTCAAGGCAGGCATCCTTGCAAGAGGATTCGCAGTAGGGTTAAAATCAACGAGGTAAAAACACTGACTGCAGATGCTGGAAACCAGATTCTGGATCAGTCGTGCTGGAAGAGCACAGCAATTCAGGCAGCATCCGAGGACAGGCAAAATCGACATTTCGGGCAAAAACCCTTCATCAGGAATAAAGGCAGAGAATGCCGATTCAAATGCAATGAACACGCAGTGCATGCATAATACTCATTAACCTCAAAACAATCCATAAATGAAACAAAAGGACACGACTTTCATATATTAAGCAAAATATGACTCGCAGTGCCATTCCAAAGAAAACAACTCTCATGTAATATTCACACCAGAATCCCTGTATCTCTCACTTTGTGAAATGACTTGCGACTGCTATTTCTAAACTGGAATTGCAGTAAATTCCTTCATGGAGCTACCGCACACTGGACTGCCAATATACTGTGCTTTATACAACTTCTTCAGAGCTGTTTCTTTTCCAACACTTCTGGCTAGGACCAACAAAACATTTTCATTCCAAGGCAATGTAATTTACTAAAACTCTCTTGTACTTCGCATGAGCATGGATCTCTGGTAGAGTGAACCCGCAGAGAATCCTTACACAGATTCACACAACTTCAATGGTGCCAGGCACTTACCAGGAATTGTTACAATTGGAAGTGTCACGTAAAATATTCTCCGCACATGATGGATTGAGAACGTCATTGTTTGCCTGAATCTCTTTGTGCAGGCGATCTCTCTGTATTCAATACCGAGGTGACATAATCTCAAAGCCTTTCATTTATATCTGCTGGCATCGCCTGGGGGACTGTTACATGACAATGTGGTTCAATTCATTTAGTTAATAATTTCAGCAAACAGGTGACAGCAGTGTGTTAACTCCCAGTTGTCAAAAAGTATTTTTAGGACTGAGGTTTATTGGATGATGTAGATCTCAATCAGTCAAAGGCAATCATTGGAAAATGTATGTTGAATCAAATCATTGAATCATTACAATATGGAAGCAGATCAATGGGCCCATCGAGTTCACACCGACCCTGCAAAGGGGATCCCACCCAGACCACCTGCTGAGCCGATGAGGTGGCAGGTCTGACCACTGAGTCACTGTGCCAACCTATATAATAGCATTGATACCCGAACACCATCTATCCAACTTTACATAGAACATAGAACATAGAAGAATACAGCGCAGTACAGGCCCTTTGGCCCTCGATGTTGCGCCGATCCAAGCCCACCTAACCTATACTAACCCACTATCCTCCATATACCTATCCAATGCCCGCTTAAATGCCCATAAAGAGGGAGAGTCCACCACTGCTACTGGCAGGGCATTCCATGAACTTACGACTCACTGAGTGAAGAACCTACCCCTAACTTCAGTCCTATATCTACCCCACTTAATTTAAAGCTATGCCCCCTTGTAATACCCGACTCCATACACGGGAAAAGGTTCACACTGTCAACCCTATCTAACCCCCTAATCATCTTGTACACCTCAATCAAGTCACCCCTAAACCTTCTTTTCTCTAATGAAAACAGCCCCAAGTGTCTCAGTCTATCCTCATACGATCTTCCTTCCATACCAGGCAACATCCTGGTAAACCTCCTCTGCACCCGTTCCAGTGCCTCCACATCCTTCCTATAGTATGGCAACCAAAACTGCACACAATATTCCAGATGCGGCCGCACCAGAGTCTTATACAACTGCATCATGACCTCAGGACTCCCGAACTCAATTCCTCTACCAATAAAAGCCAGTACGCCATATGCCTTCCTCACCGCACTATTTACCTGGGTGGCAACTTTCAGAGATCTGTGTACATGGACACCAAGATCCCTCTGCTCATCCACACTACCAAGTATAAGGGCGCAGGCTCAGAGGGCCGATGTGTCTACTCATGCACTGTGTAGATCTTTGTGGTAAACCTCCCTCCGACTTTCCTTTGCCATCAACTACTACTCTCTGTCTTCTTCCATCCAGCCAATTCCTAGTCCAAACCTCCAACTCACCCTCAATGCCATGCCTCCGTATTTTTTGCAGTAGTTTACCATGGGGAACCTTATCAAACGCCTTACTAAAATCCATTTATACCACATCTACCGCTTTCCCCTCATCAACCTCCTTCGTCACCTTTTCAAAGAATTCAATAAGGTTTGTGAGGCACGAGTTGCCCTTCACAAAACCATGCTGACTATCCTTGATCACATTATTCCTATCCAGATGTTCATAAATCCTATCCCTTACAATTCTCTCTAAGACTTTGCCCACAACAGAAGTGAGACTCACCGGCCTATAGTTACTAGGGTTATCCCTACTCCCCTTTTTGAACAAGGGGACCACATTTGCTATCCTCCAGTCTTCTGGCACTACTCCTGTAGACAAAGAGGACATAAAAATCAAGGCCAATGGCTCTGCAATCTCCTCCCTTGCTTCCCAGAGAATCCTAGGATAAATGCCATCAGGCCCAGGGGACTTATCTATTTTCACCTTTTCCAGGATTTCCAACACCTCTTCTCTACATACCTCAAAGCCATCCATTCTACTTATTTGTGACTCAGATATCTCATTTAATTTCAGTGTCATCCTTCCCTTGCCTTGGTCCATTTGGAAATTAAATTCCAGTTTTTGAGTGTCTCTCGGAGAAATTTCCTCCTTAACACTGGGATGTGGCTTCCCTGGTTATCAACAGCTGTTCTGTGAAGGGATGATGGTTGGTTAATGGAGCCGACACATTGTTGGTTTTAATAAATCCCACATCGCAATAGAATTCCTCACCTTGCATGCATACAGCTTCTGAATCAAGTATTACTTCTCCAATTAAGGTAATGATTGAAAGAAGTAAAATAAGTCTCTGAAAAATACCTTCAACGGTTACATAAGCTCCAATTATTACAGATCTATTGAAAACTTTAAGCATCTCAGACCCTTCTAAATTTGAGGAATTCACCCCTGGGTTTGGAACATTTCACTCCCTCATTATTGAACCCTTGCTGTCCAGACATCGTTCTGATCAATCGATGCTGCACTCAACTGGACATGGACTCTCAAAACCCCAGTAGTTTTTTTTATTTCCCCTATTTGTTTTCAAGTTGAACACGTCTACTGCACCTTTAAGAGAGAGTGAAGGCTGTTTTGGCAGTGAGAGTTTGCAGACAACTGTCATGTAACTGACCAGCAGTCTCAGAGTGTACTGGAAAATTGAAAATATGTAACATTTGGCTGCTTTGTTCACAACAGTTTTAATTTCACTAACCAGTTTAAACTATGCCCCAAAATATTATAATGCAACCGTATTTGAATTTTCATGTTTTGACAACATTGAAGCAATAAGATGGTCTGTTCTTTTGGGAACACACAAAATAAAACAGACATTGTTACAGCCAGAGAGATAGCGACAAACTGCCATCTCGAGAGAAACTGCTATCCAAAATACTCTCTATCAACGGTACCTTTTTCACATGAAACATCTTTGCAGCAAAAGCCTGAAGGGTACACAGGTAGATCTGCTGAAAGAATGCCGATACTGACCATGACAGCCGCTGCCTGGTTTTGAAAGGTAAGTTGACATAATTTTAATAGGAGATTTTTTTTGTGCATCGGTATATTGTCATAGTGTGAGAGGAAGATAACAAGCTTTTAAGCGAAAGGAGGTTTAGAGTTGTAAATTATTGTTGTTTATTGTTCACTTTTAGCGCTAAAGAATAAATAGATTATTTTTACTCTTAAGTCGTGGAAGTGAGTCACTCATAATTTAGCAGATGGCGAGGCGGGGTGAACTTTTCTGATTGTTTGATTTAATTAGCAGAGGGGTTCACCACTCTGTTGTAACAGTTTGTGTGCTTGTCCAGGATTTGGACGCTTTCGGCAGATCTCGTCTGAGATTTGGACAGATTTGAACAGATTTGGGGAAGAAAAGATCCCAGCAGGTTTAATCAGTTGTCGCTTACGTTCCTAGATTGACTAATTTCGGTGACTTGTGTTTGGTTACATTAAAAGTGAGAATCATGGCTCTGAGGATTCCTAAAGAGTTTCTGGGGTTAAAAGAAGATTCCTATTTGTGCCAAGAATGTTTAGAAGGACAACAAAAAGTTAACATTTAGAATTAGCAATGATGATAGAGTTGGGTTTGACCAAGGACAGAAGTGAAGTTGAAATTTTAAGGGAGTTACTCAAACACCTAAAGGTGTCAGAGAAACAGACAAGCGCAGTAAACTTAGAAAACTTAAATTACAATTGTGGAAAATGAAGTTAGAACATCAGCAAAGAGAGAAAGTAGAAAAAGAAAGGGAGAGAGAAAGAAAAACAGGTAGAGAAAAAAGAGGGAGAGTGGTAAATAAAAGAGAGAGAGAATGTTCTTAGCTGAGCAAAGAGAGAGCAGAAAGGCAGAAAGAAAAAGAGAGAAAAGCAAGAGAAAAGACGACAGAATTTGAACGTCAGAAGTTGTGAATTAGTCAGGTAAGTAAAGTTAACAGGATGGAGATGAAGAGAGAAGGCAGTGATATTTCAATTGTTAAAACAGCTACATTTTGATGAGAAAGGTGTTGAAACCTTTTATATTTCGTTTAAAAAATTGGCCAGGCAGACGGAGTGGTCAGAGGATTTGTGGGAAATGCTGGTTCAGACTGAGCTTGTTCGGCAGAGATAGTGAGGTATTTTCAGCAGGTCAGATGACGGGGCAAGAGATTATGAAAAGGTCAAACAAACTATGCTGAGTGCTTATGAATTGGTACCCGAAACGTATTGACAGCGGTTCAGAAACATATAGAAGGAGCTATGTTGACAAGGACTTAGTTGAGACCGAAAGAAGTAAATATGGTCATTTTGAAAGATGGTTGCGGGCCTTCAAAATAGCTCAGACTTATGAGGCTCCATGAGAGATTATTCTGCTGGAGGATTTTAAGAACTCACTTGCAGAAATGATCAGAAATCACGTGGAAGAACAGGAAGTTCAGAAAGTGAGCAGAGCAGCAGAGATGGCAAATGAATACACGTTGGTGCATAAAGCACGATTTAGCTGCTGGCAAGAATTTCACCCTGTGAGGGAAAGGCATTGTGAGAAGGAGAGATGCTACACTAACAAAGAGTAGACAACACTGGTAATTGTTTACCACAGGTCAAAAAAAGCAGACCAAGAGAATTGAAAGTAGGTGAAAGGCCTCCGGTGTTTTCACTAATAAAGTGGGACACACGAAATTACAGTGACGGTGATTTCAGAATAGCACTTGTAAAATGTGCTTTCACTACCAGAAATTGGGAAACGTAAAATCACAGTTCTGGTCATTAAAATGGCACTGTGGAAAAAGATGTGTTAAAAGAAGTTAAGCCGATTGTATTAGTGAATGGAGCAAAATAAACCCCAACAAAATCTTGGAGCTGCAGGACAATGCAGAGCCTTGGCAGGGGCAGGGTATGGAGTCAGTGCCTGATCTCAATTAAGAACTCGCGTCTGTGGGTAAAGGTTAGACAGAAAAAAACCCGAAGGAGAAACGAAAGACGTTGTAATTTTGGGAGATACAGGATGTAATCAGTCTCTAATAGTAAGAGATGAACGCATTTGCACTCTTTCTGACCTGTTACCCAAGAGACTGGTAATTTGTGGGATAAATGTACAGAAATTCAGCAGTCACCTGTGTAACATCAGGTTGGCGTGCCAACTCAGGACTGGGGAACTAATAGTGGGAGTGTACCACATGTGGGATAAAAGTGAATTAATGTTATTTCTGCAATTATAAGTTCTGATACAGAGTAAAAGAATTCACATTAGTTTGGGATTGTTCCGGCCGAGAGCTGATTTAGCAAGAATGAGGAAATATATAATCCGTTAAAAATGGTATGTCAGCATGAGACGTGATTACAAAACAATGGTAGAAATACAGGCACTAGATAAAATGCTGTGAAGAGAGGCCAGTATAAACAGTAGGTTTCCCACTTGTACAGAGACACAGGAACAGACCCCAATTAAAAGGACTTAGTGATAAGATGCTGCGAGGGGTAGCGCAGATGGAGGGAGTAGAAAATGATAAGCAAAGGATGGGATTACGTCAAACAACCTTATGGGAGCCAGAGATAGGCATTTGTCATGGACAAGGCCGGATAAACAGACGTTGTGGGATCAGACTTCGGGAAATGAGTGACGTAAGCGGAGGTGGTGGGGGGCAAACAATGAAATAAGAAAAAATATATGGGGACTCAAATTGTATAAATTTCGAGAGTTTGTTGAATTTGATGTGTATTTGTCATTGCCTTATGTGGCATTAGACATTGCACCCACTTGCAAGTGTACAAATAAAGGGCACTACTGGTTCAGATTTTTTTCACGGACTAAAATTATTGAAGTGAGTGAGCTTTGTTTCTCACACACAGAGTCAATGTTATTGGGAACGATTTAGTAGGGTCCAAGGTGGAAGTGACACACCTCATTGTGGAGAAGCCCAACAAAGGCCAGGGAACAGGTGAGTCAAGAGAAAAATACCCTGGTATATTTTTCCAGAGTGAGCATTAACAATAGCCCACTATCATGAGTCACAGCATGAAGCAAGAACTAAACAGAAAGATGAAGGATTTGAAGTTCAGTTAGCGGAGGCCACGTTTGATGTAATGCTATAGGAAATACCTGGACAGTTAGAGGGTCAGAGAGAAGTAGTTAGTCCTGAAAGGCCAAGAAACTTGCAACAGAAAGATGAGGCAATACAATCTATTTATGTTGCTGTGCACTCAGAAAAGGAAGCAGAGAATATTCCGGAGGTTTATTACCTGAAAGGTGGCATCCTAAGATGAAAATAGAGATGACAGCAAGTTAGTGCAGAGGAGAAATGGCCGAAGTGCAACAGACTGCGTTGCCAGGACCATACAGATAGGACATGTTACGGGAAGCAAATAAATTACTGTCGAAGGTCTCTTAGGTGTACAAAAGGATCAGGCGAAGGCACAAACGCTTTTGTATTAGGCTGGAATGTGCAAGGAAAGGTAAACGTTTGTCATACATGTCAGACATGCAAATTGTACGCAAGCCACAGGCAGAAATAAAACCAGCAACTTTGTTGACAATTCCTTCATTTGAAGAACCAATCACGTGGGTTATGATTGATTGTGTGGGCCCACTCTGGAGAACTAAATAGGAAAACCAGTTCCTTCCAACCATAATAGATGTGTCTACAAGATTTCTGGAAGCAACTCCATTACAGAGTATTCCAGAAAAAGGGTGGTTGAGGAGTTTATAGCATGCTTCACGTAATATGGGTGACCCAGAGAGATTCAGTCAGACCAAGAGTCTAATGTTAGTCCTAGGCTATTTAAGAAAGTCATGGACTGCTTAGGTATAGAGAACTTTAAATAAAATGCGAATAATCCTGGATTCCAGGAAGCATTAAAAAGTTTACATCAGACCCTGAAGAACATTTTGAGAGCACACTCTCAGGATTATCCGAATTATTAGGATTGCGGTATCCCATTCGTACTGTTTGCCATTAGAGATACCCCAAATGGAATCTCACCACTTTGAGTTAATATTCAGATATGAAGTGAGAAGCCCTTTGAAACTAATTAAATAGAATTTGACAGGACCAAAGTCAGAGATCTCACACTTGGATTAGATATCAGAGGTGAGGGAGAGATAAATTTGAGTAGGTGAGTTAGGTAAACAGCACCTAAAGAGGCCACAGTATAGAATGAAGCAGTGGGAGATAAAATTACTGAGATTCATATCTTTTCCCATGGGGATGACATATTAGTATTTTTACCAGCGATAAGAGATCCCTTCAAAACCAGGTTGAGTGGTCCGGAACAAATTGAGAAAAAGCTGAGTCAGGTGAACTGCCTGTCAAAGATGCCAGGTGGAAAAAAACTGTAGCAGGTATGTGATATGAACACGTTGAAGCCTGCGCATAATAGGGAGAAGGAATTGGAGAAACAGGTGTTATTTACTGCCCCACAGAGTGAGAAATCAAATCCAGGTGTTGTGGAATTTGATATGCCTCAAGATAGATTAAACAATGAAGAATTTCTTGAGAAGTGGGATAGATGAGTAAACTATCTGTCTCAAAGGAGCCAAGAAAACAGTTGAAATGTTTGTTACAACAGTATGAGGATATTTGCAGGAATAAGTAGAGAGGACTAATGCTATTTTACATGAGGTAGGTGTAGGGAATGCTGTTCTCTGAAAAGAACACCTCTCGAAGCTTCATCCTTTCAACGCCAGACAGGTCCAGAAGGAAGTGGAGCCGATGCTCAATGAAGTTACCATCGAACACTGTCAGAGCGAGTGGAGTTCACTGATGGGGTTAGTTCCCAAACCTGATTGGAATCAACAATTTTGCGTGGACTATCGGAAAGTCAATGCTTTAACAAAATTGAATTCATATCCAACAGTGAGATTGTAGGAACGTAGAGAGAAAGTTGGACAAACCAGTTACATCACGATGTTGGACTTTCTGCGTGGGTTATTGGCAGGTCCCTTTATCAGAGACAGCGAAATAAATTTCTGCGTTTGTATCCCCAAATGGGCGATATCAATTCAAAGCGATGCCTATTGAAATGAAGATATAGCAGCCAAATTCCAAAGACTCATGAACAGAGTTGTGGTTGGGTTAAAAAAACTGTGCAGTCTATTTGCACAACACAGTCATCTTTACTGGGTCCTGGAAAGATCACGTGGAACAATTGTCAGAGCTCTTTAAATGACTACAAGAAGCAAAACTAGTTGCAAACTTAAACAAAACTGAATTCACGAAATCAGAGGTGACGTTCTTCAGACATTTCATCGGCCACGGAAGGTTGACCCCACGGAACGCTAAGGTGAAGGCCGTTGAGGAATTTGCACAATCAAACTCGAAGCAAGGCGGGCTTCAATTTTTGGGACTAAGCGGATTCGTCCAGAAGTTTGCTCCAAGCTTCAGCAGTGTCATGGCACTGTTAACAGATTTGCTGAAGAAGAACACAATGTTTCGGTGGACAGATCAATGCCAGGAGGCATTTGACAATTTTAAACAATGTTAACCACCGTGTAGTTTTAGCTACACAGAAAAGTTTGAAACTCTTCAAAGTTGCCATCGACGTTCGTCACACAGGGGTTGGAGCTGTGCTATTACAGGAAGGGGATGGTGGAATTAAATTGTCAGTTGGTCACTTTTCAAACAGACTCAAAACCCATCAAAGAAAATACTCTAGGATCGAAAAAGAATTATTGGGTATGGTACTGCCCTGACAACATTTTAATGTTAATGTCGTGAACAATGTGGCAGAAATGGTTGCATACACAGATCACAATCCTCTTACGTTCTTGGAACGAATTACAAACAAGAATATGAGTCTATTTCATTGGAGTCTCATGTTATAGACTCTTAATTTGCAAATCGTGCATGTTGCAGGTCGCAGGATTGCAATAGCAGATACGTTATCATGGATTTAACCTACAAACGAGATGTAATTGATTAGATACCAATGTTTTATATATGTATGGTCAGAAGTTTATATGAACATAGATTATTTTTTTAGAATAAAAGAATTAGAATCCCTACAGTGGGCAAACAGGCTATTTGGCCCAACAAGTCCACACCGACTCTCTGAAGAGTATCGAACCCAGATCCACTCCCTTACACCTATTATTCCACATTCCCTCTAACTAATGCAACTAGCCTACACACCCTGAACATTATGGGCAAATTAGTAAAGCCAACATTATGGACGAAGACACCAGTATGTTTCTGAATCAGATTTTAAGTCATCAATCCCAGCACTTTCTAGTAATTAATTGCCACGTACCCATTGTATATTTAAACAAATAATTATTTATTGAATGCACAATAACTTCAGCACAGAGAAAGTTGAACGGCAAAGTAATTTAATTAATGTTTGGCTCCACCCTGACAGGCAAAATCTTCCTGAGGATTCAATTACAACTCTATAACTGCCATCTGTTTCAGCATAGCGTACCTTCCAGACTTGCCAGAACCTATTCTCATGTTTGTGGGATCTCATTAACAGCCAACCTCTGCTATCTACTGAAACACGATGCTCTTCTTGGTGGTCTCTCTTTGAATACTGATAGAACCTTATGCAGAAAAGTTTACTTTGATATGATCTCTGCCAGCTTACTCTCAAACTGCATTCTACCCCTTCTTAACCAATCCCTTGGTTCTCATTTGCAGACATCTAAAGTGTTCCCAATTGTCAGAGCTATACTTGTTTCTTCCACTTGTTTTGCATTCAATACTACCTCTAACTTCTCTCGTGAACCAGCTTTTGGCCACTGTTCTATTTGCACTCCGACGTCAGGCAGGAGTAGACATTCGCGGTAGTTGAACACTCTTGTTGTTCGTGGTAAAGACATTGGGTTTGACAATAGAAACAGGGAGATAAGGAAGGATTCGCAGGAGAAGGTCAAGCAGTCATGAAATGAAATCATGTGTGACTAATTTATAAGGTTTTGTTCTGAAGAAATCTCAACTAGAATGGATGGGGGGAGCCAGCACATATGTTTAATTAGGGCTGCCGAGTATATTGTAAAGGGTACCTCACAAAAGGTTAAGTCAGAAGTTAAAAACCCACGATATTCGAGGTTGTCCATCAGTGAGGATATGGATATGGATAATGGACAGGAAACAGTGAGGGTTATAAATGAATCTGTTACAGGTTGGCAACTCGTGATCATTGGAGTTTCACAGGGCAAACAGCTTGGAGGAAGAAAAAATGATCTACTGTAGGCAAATATGCAGACGACAGAACATAAGTGAAATGGCAGGTTGCAAGAGGATTACCAACAGTCTACAGAGAGATATTGGCAGGTTAAGCAAATGTGTAAAGAGATGGAAAATGCAGTATAATGTGGGAAAATACAAATTAGGTCCCTTTCAAATGTATCAATTCTCCCTTTAAACCGCTGACCTTCGAGTTTTGGACTCCCCTACACTTGGGAAAAGAATTTGGCTATTTACCGTATCCATCCCACTGATGATTTTGTAAACTTCTTTAAGGTCACCACTCAGCCTCTCCCTGTAGTTCACACAGCAACCTCGACCTGAACAGAAGGAATCAATGGAGGAAGAAGAAATGAAGGAGGCAGGGTGGGGGGTGCATACCACTGAGAAACAACTGAAGAAGGGAAACACATTGGCTGCCACCTCCCCACCCTGTTCAACAGTAAAACAGAAAGAGGCAGCTGTGACATGGACACCCAAGCAGCTCTCAGACGATGAAGTTGTGTGGAGGGATGGCCACCAACAGATAAAGAGACACAGCACCACGAGAGAGAAGGAGAGAATTGCACTCCAAATCCAGAAACATCAGGTGCTCCGAGGGGCCCAATGAAGGCCAACCAGCAGCATTGTGATCCAGGTTGTTCCAACTGCACCACCGGTCCGGGAAACTGGGAGCTGGGATGCTCCGAATCCGGAGGAGAGCACGGCTGTCCCTCTGTCTGACAGCGTCGGATTATACCCGGCTTCATTCTTGTCCAGGTGACACCGGCACAGAGCAGCCGCCCCAGGAGACAGCTACCTCAGTGCAGAGAGTTTCAGGACTTTCATCCCCACTCCACCTGGATACAGAGAATCCTCCAGGGACCAGAGCCCCACCCCGGGACGCAGTGTGGAGAGTGTGCGAACTTTCACCCACACATCAAGGGAATACAGGGAGGCCCCTGATAGTCAGAGCACCGCCCCCTTCCTCCGGTAAACGGTTACCTCAGTGTGGACTGTTTCGGAACATTCATCCTCACACCATGGGGATACAAGTGTCACCTGGTGACCAGAACACCACCCCGAGAGACAGCTACCTCAGTGCAGACAGACTCCAACATTTGCCCACAAACCAAGGGAATACAGGGAGCTCTCCAGTGACCAGAGCACCACCCCGTGAGACAGCAGCCTCAGTCTGGTGACTGTCTAAGCTTTCAGCTAAACACCACTGGGATGCAGACAGTCCCCTGGTGACCAGACAGTGGGTGAACAGAGTTTGGGTCTCTTGGTAATTCTATATACTCCCAAAATGGGGTTTGAAATTGCCAGATTGACCTGGCAAACCTGAAGGCGGACCTCCTGTTTCTGAAGGAGTGTAGGATTCACCACCGCACCAGCTCCAGGAAAGTGTCGAGCGTCTTGGTCCACAGACCTTCGATCTGATTGGGGGAACACAATGCCGTGCCTTTGGCCCGTGCATTCTGCTCTGAGATGGTAACTTCACCATCTCCGAGGTTAAGGAGGTGGTGGTAATGGGGCTCCTCCTTCTAGCAGAGGCTTTGTGCAGGAACATTCCCCTGAGACTAATTCTTGTCTACACCCCAATGGGAAAGAGTGCGCAGCTGGATGTCCTGCAGTGACTCCACTGCTGCTGGCGATGCGCAGGCCAGTCATTCTGGGCAGAGACTTCAACTGCATCATTGATGCAGATGGACGATGCTGACAATGAACCAGATACTACGTCCAGATTCCTGATGTAAACGTTTAAAGCTGCATGATTACTTCAGCCCCCCGCTGCAGATGGAGCGCAGCCTGGATACACCTCGTTTTGGCCAGACGAATTAATCTGCACAAGGATAGATTTCCTTTTTGTATCCGGCATATTCTCGCTCATGGTCAAGATTAGAGTGGTGCGAAAAACACAGCAGGTCAGGCAGCATCCGAGCAGCAGGAGGCCTTCATCAGGATTCCTGACCTGCTGTGCTTTTCCAGCACCACTCTAATCAAGTCTCAGATCTGCAGCATCTGCAGTCCTCACTTTCACCTAGTTGCTTCTAACCTTACTGCGAATCCTCTTGTAAGAATGCCAAACTTGAAGAAGTTCTCCCACTCTCTCCACAAAGATCTCAGTGAGTGTCTCTCTCACTGCAACCCATTATCCTCTGCCCTGAAGCAATTCCTGATGAAGGGCTCTTGCCGAATTGCCGATTTTCCTCCTCCTTCGATGCTGCATGACCTGCTGTGCTTTTCCAGCACCACTCTAATCTTGAGTCTAATCTCCAGCATCTGCAGTCCTCACTTTCGCCTATGTTCTCGCTCAGATCCCTCCACTTCAAGCTAACGTCCTTCTCTGACAACTGCCACCTACTGGCCATCAAGGGAACGCGGAATCTGAACATAAAACTTGTGAAACCCAGAAAACGTTGAGAAAAGTGGATTTCATAGTTTGGAGAACTGTGAAGCCAGTCTTTGAGGTTATATTAGACCGGTGGGAAACGGTCAAGGGGGACAACAAAAGGTTCTTTTCCACAAATATGTCGAAAAGTTGGCAGAGACGTGGAAAACTGTCCAAACTCCGTAAAAGTGTGCAGAGCGTGCTCTTGTTACAGACGATGGGGATCGATGTCACAGACGATTTCCAGAAGGTGAAGAACCTGTCAGCCTCACTCCTAGCTCAAAAGTCTCCAAGATAATCTCCCAGTGCAGAGCAGGATGAGACGTGCTCACCTTTCTTCATCCAGAAGATACACAGGGAGAGCTCTGTGCTCCGCAGCCTAAAAGAAGAAGATGGAGCATTAATCCCAGTCTGACATCCTGAGGGTCAGCAAATGATTTTCTGCCAGACTGCATGGCATGCAGTCCACAGACCGCACAGACTCCCAGTCATTCCTGTGCTCTATCATGGAGTTCTTAGACAACAACCCACAGGAGAAGCTTAATCAGCTCTGCATGTGCTGACCATTGCCCTTGAGTCCTTAGAAATGAGTAAAAATTACCTGAAGTGATAGCTTATTGGCCGAATTGTATTTATCTCTGTGGAACTTATTGACCAGGACCTTCTGAGAGTGGCCAATAGTCTGCTTCGAACAGGCAGCCTGTGTGATCCCATGAGCAAAGGTATCATCCACCTCATCTACAATCAGAAGGGGGAGAGGGACGACTGATGAAACGTGTTTCACTGCTAAGTACAGTTTCCAGAATCCTGTCTAAGGTCATCTGTAGCGGTCAGGATGACCTGTGAGACACACGTTGTCCTCAGGGATAAGATCGTCGATGTGCAGAATGGGGAGGTGGACGCCTGCCTCATCAGCCTGGACGAAGAGAAGGCTTTTTACGGGATATCGCTCACCTCCATGTGGGAAGTTCTCTCCAAACTGGGCTTTGGTGAGGGAACCTGCGAATATGTCTGACTGCTCTACATCAACATTGGTAGCGCAGTCTCAATAAATGGATGGGAATCACAAAGATTTCTGACCAGACTTAGAGTCAGGCAGGTTTGCTTACTCTCTCATTTCCTGTTTTATTGTTACATGAGAAGGCAGTGAATAATGGTTGTCCTTTTCTTATTGTTTACCTAATGCCTACGCACTGAGTACATTTTTAGTGAGAGTGCTCAATCCATCATTGCCCATTTATGCATCAATTCCTGGTTGTTCTCTTTATTTAGATTCAGGACCTGGATTTCAGAATCAATTTCATCATTCTCCATCTTAAAAATAACGAGGATTCTGAGATCACTGCTCCCAACACAATAATACTTTTAAATAATGCTATCTCATGGTGTTCATAATTTTTAGAGAAGGAATGAAAAATGGCTCCCTGCTTGGATCTGTGCTCTTGTATTGACTAAGTGCTGCAAGATGTGACAAATTAGAATCCATACAGTGTACAAACAGGCCTTCAGCAAAACAAGTCCATAACAACCCTCCAAAAAGCACCGTACCCAAATACATTCCATGAGCCAATGCAAACAACCAAGTGCTCCTGAACACATTGGGCAACTTAGCATGGACAATTCACCTGAACTGCACACCTTTGGATTTGGGAAGAAACCTGAGGCAACCAGCAGAGACACAGGGAGAATGTGCAAACACCTCACAGTTTCCTGAGGCTGGAATCGCAACCTGGGTCCCGGATGCTGTGAGGCAGCAGAGAAAACCACGGAGCAACCACGCCACCCTGGGATTAGTCATTTCAATGTGCCATATGGATTTAAGGTCTTGACTGATTATAAGCAGTTCAAGATTTTGACATGTTCTTCCAATCTCTTTCTGATCAAATGCCTCACGCATCATCACAAATAATAAATAATAATGATGAGCTGTCAACAGTAGCTGTATCACTTCATGCATATGTTGTTGAGGATCTCCCTAAAATTAGGATAATACGCTCCAGAACGAACACTGTTCCCAACTCTGTGAGACATGTGAGGGGAGTGTTTGATGTGGAAGACCAGGATTCTGAAGCAGAACATCTTTCCAGATCCAGAACGTATTTCTGCTGCTTTCCCCTTTCACTCACAGATTTTCTACTTCCTATGCACAGCTTCAAATCCCTGATAACTCAGTTTGATCCCAGTTTCCCAACCTTCTGACATATTTGATCTAATATTCCATAATAGCGGTGGCATAGCTCCCCAGAAGAGTAGCAATACGCATTCAGTTCTACAGAAACCCACGTTTCCCATGCATTCAGATTGTGCCATACCTGGCACCTCACCAATATTCGAGATGGCGACAACCCTTCCTCCTGGAATCAATATTGTTGGCCATACGTTCATACGCCCTCATGTGCACACGGAGTAACCGGGAGGGGGGGGGGGGGGGTGTCAGCTTTTCATTCTCATCCCCGATTTGCAGAATTTTACTGACAGGAATTCATTGCTGTTTCTACTTGTCATTGTCAGGAGGTCAGCCAGCTGGACCCCATAGTTTATGAGTTCACTGACTGGGGCTGTTACTTGGGTCCAATCAGGGAGTCCGAGCTTATGGAAAAGGGTGAATGTCGGGTATATTGAGATGCTGAATCCCTGAAGCAGTGAAATGCTAAAGGTGATGTATTTTGAAAAAAAGGGTGATTTATGATAGGATCCTGGACATGGAAAGGTTATTACGTTTCCAAACATTGCTGGTGCCAATGTGGACCAGGATGTCTTGGTTTTTACTTTGCACACTATCTCTCTCCTGTCCCTGGCCCTCCCCAATCTCACTCCTCACGCAAGATGTGCTGAAGTTGTTTTGTGACGTCGTGCAACCTGGGCACTGTTGAGGCAATATACCATCCTGGACTCTGTTAAGTCAGAACCGAGGATTCTAAGCCAGACAACTGTTTTGGGATTGTCCACTGCTGCCATTTGATGTTAACACAGCACCGACCCTGACTTTATAAACAGGGGGGGAAAAAACCTGGGGAATTGAGACTCCATGTCTCTTTGAGTGCAGTATTGATTGACCAGAATAATTGACCAGAATTGGCAGGAAGGTGAGAAATGTTACAAATCTAGTGTTCTGTTCCGCAAATTTAGAAAGATCTGAGCGGAATAAACATTTCAAGAGAATATTGGAATTCGCTCGCTCCGAATAGACAGAGAGGCTTCTTGTTGACTCTTGATTTAGGACTAACTTAAGAATCTATACATTTATCGTTGGCCTGAAATCTTTACAAGACTGAAATGAAGGAAAAATTCCTCATATTTCTCCACAAGATATTGCACAAACTCCTTTGTGCTCTTTCACTCACTGCACCTTTCCTTCCCCTTCTCAGAGATCCTATGTCCTCCTTGTCTTTTACTCTCCCAACGAACATCATGTTAGCTAACATAACACATGATCGCATCACCTCAGTCATTGATAGAGAATTTCAATGACTGTGTCTCAAGAAGCAGTCCCTGTGGGACTCACTATTGCCTACCTGACTACCTGATAATGGTATATTTATTCCTGTTCTCTGTTTTCTGCAGTTATCAGTCTTCGCACCAAGTCCAATTTCCTCATAACTACAGACTATGTAGTGATCTGTATGAGAATCTGTATTCATTTGAGCTTACGTAAGCTTTGAGGGCAATTTTTAGTGAGTATTTTACTTGTTTCAAGTATTGCCTTTTTTGAAGAACTTATGTTCGATTTAGAAGCTGGATTTAACTGTGGTCTGACTTGATGTGTGATAGTGCATCTGGTATCACAACAGAGGTGAGGTTATTAAACACATCGTCTAACTCGTGAGGAACTGATTAACTAACCTCATACTTCGATCAGGCTTATGCCAAAACTGCACCCCTCTGGTTCCATTATGCACCCTAGGTCCTGGCTACAATCCCATACTGAGATATAATACCACATTTCCCCTCTGAAAATTACTATCCCGTATACCTGCACCAGAGTCAAACTATCTCCCTTTCCCCCTGCCAGACCTATAACACTGGTCGTCCATGAGACGTTGGATCGGTAACAGCTGCTGTTTTGTGCACAGTTCTGATTACCAGATGATAGTGGGGACAGAGTTGCAGCGAGGAGAGAACTGGAGTTTTACAAGAATGTTGCTCCTATGCGGAAATTGCCACTGCTTTGAGGAAAGAAGGATAGGTTAGGTTCATTTTCACCAGAACAGAGGAGAAAGAGAGGTGATGTGATTCAGTGGTCCAAGTACTTAGCGTCTTGAATGGAGATCTGTTACCGAATGGAGGATCATTTCTCAGGGTCCAAGAGGGACACTAATTGATGGAAGGGTAACAGGGGACATGAGGACTAACCCTTCATGCAGAAAGTGATCGCATGTCTCGAATTCAATTCCCAGTATCGTGGGGAGGGAATGCGTCAGCTGGGAAAGTTCAACTGATTTAATGGAAACCTGAATCTGCTCCAGAAGTGAAGTTATCTTCAAGGGACAATCTGCTGGAAAGTGGGATGAAAGCAGGTAGATGGCTTATTCAGTCGATCCAAACGTGAATGACCTCTTCCAATGCCATAGCCACCCTGCGATTCTTTGGGATTGTAGAAAGGCTCAGGGCCATTAAAGCGAATTCACATAGTGGACTGAATGGCCTGCCTCTCTGCTGTGCATTTCCAGCAGTTCGAAAGAATGGTTGGAAAACTGTGTGTTGTTAATGTGAATTCCAGAAGCTGTGGTTACCTTCCAGCTGCTCCTTGAAGAGATGACTGCAGCCTCGTAAGTTTTACAATGCATGAGGGGGAGGAACAATTTTAACAGCGTTTAGAACACACGAATCTATCAATTTCATCTTTAGGTTAATATTGCTTCCGTTTTTTAGTTTTTCACATTATACGCTGAAGTTATTTTTTTAAAGAAATATTGTGAAATCACGTTCTATCTATGAACTGCTGGTTATTCGGATTTATCACTTTACATTATAATTACTCCTAACATGATCAGAACACAATTGGGAATCAGAGAGTTCGGAATCGTATCATATTATATCTTATTAGACACAAATTAGAGAGGCCACATTTATAATTGCAACAGTGAACTATCTGTTTGTTTTGCATTGTGTACTTTATTCAAGAAACGTCAACATGCCAATTTTAAAAAAAGGTCAGACAATGCAGAAAATCCAAGAGAAAGGTTATATTTGCCTATTTGAAATTTATAGTTTTTGTTGACTCAATTTCCAAGCAAAATATTTGCTAGACATTGTAAGGAATTGTTGACTTTACAAAACATTTCATGAGGGATTCTGTAAGTTAACAGATCCTCACTTTATTATCACAGAGAGGGCTGAGATTGTGTTTGGTGCCTTGAATGATGAAACAAACTTTGTCAGTTGTGTTCACATTTTCCATCGAATAATTACATCTTGTCAAGTGCAACAACTCATTTTTTTTTTTGTAATACAGCACCCAGACCAAACCCCGGTATGCTAAGCGCAGTCGAACAAATGTTTCATAGGAGATGAATATCAACACTTTGAAACTCAATTCCCTTTTAGAAATGAATGCCTCTCCTTTGTTTTCAACGAATGAATCTTGTCCCGAGAGAAAGCTGTGATGATGTTTAGAATCGTGTGACCCATTTTCAGTTGAAGATGTTCTGATTAAGAGTGATTCTGGTAACGTTGTTTATATTTCCACAGATGCTGCCGTACCTGCTGAGTTTAACCAGGTAGTTTTGATTCTGTTTCATGTTATGAACAACCACGCTTCTTTGATTGATTTAATGACACTATTTCAGTTCTCAACTTGCGTCCGAGCAGTCATTCTTGGAATCATATTCATCATCTTGAATGTTATGACACTTCAAATGTTCATCTGGTTAAAGTCTGAAACACTGAATTACAAGATACCACTCACTCTCTGATTGAAAGCCTTATCTGCCAAAATCCTCGGAATCGCTCACGTTTCCCCTTTAACATTATGCCCTTCTCGGCTTGCTAATTGCCTCTGCCCAATTAGTTGAAGCCAGGAGTAGTCAACTTTGAAACTAGTCAGGCTTTTACATTACATTACAGTGTGGAAACAGGCCCTTCGGCCCAACAAGTCCACACCGACCCGCCATCCACCCATACCCCTAACCTAACACTACAGGCAATTTAGCATGGCCAATTCACCTTACCTGTACATCTTTGGACTATGGGAGGAAACCTGAGCACCCGGAGGAAACCCACGCAGACACGTGCAAATTCCACACAGTCTGTCACCTGAGGCGGGAATTGAGCCCGGGTCTCTGGCGCTGTCAGGCAGCAGTGCTAACCACTGTGCCACCATGCCGGCCAAATATAGCTGTCGTGTTTATAGCTTGTAGCTGTCGTGTTTAAATGTGGCATCTGCACCCTCCCTCTTTACCTAGTTAGGTGATAACATCTTCCATTGGCCTCTGGGCAGACCGGAGACTGTTTGATCAGTAATTTTCAATTTCCACTTTACCTTGTGTCTCTAACAGTTAATTTCCTGGCAATTCTGGTTCTCTCATGAAGAAATTGCAGCCTCTCTAAATGCACAATTTGCTGTCTGTTGGCTCTGGCAACGTCGGATCTACTGTTCCTTGTGGCAACTTAACCACTTTGAATTTCCAAGGTTCCTGGACCTCACGCCTGTGTGCAGCACTATATTTGTTCTGGTAAGTGCAGCAACAGAGTGTTCCGTCTGGCTCACTGTCCTTTTATCCTTTGATCATTTTGTGGTCAGTTGCTGCCTGAAACTGAAGAGAAAGTAGTGGACAGAGAAAGCCTTGGCTGCATTTCTAGCTAAAGCTGGCATTTTGTTCTGTTCAAAAATATTCACTTCTATTTTCATAATCAAGCTAGGAGGACAGTTGACAACGTCCCATGGTACTGATATATAAACTCAAGTTATTTTACTGATCCATAGTGGTTGGGGTTTAAATTGTTTTATATCGTTTTAACCTCTTTCATCCCATTTCTGTTAGTTATTTTGATGAATATTCTGACGGTCAGGCACATTGTGGTGGCCAATCGAGTCCAAAAGACGTTGAGTGTCATAGGAAGGGAAAGAGTCACAAGGACACAGATATGCAGAGTCGAACGAATTCGATAATTTCACTCGTCACTATATCCACCAGCTTCATACTAGAGGTCGGTGAACGGTGCATACATTTTATACTTGAACTTTAAAGGGACAAATGGGGGGAAGTACAGATATCTAGGCGTTTTTATGTACGTCGGAGAAATGCCGAAAGATTTCTGGTGCAGCACAAACACATTATTTTATGCAGTGACTCTGCCTAAGTTCAGAGCGAAGTTCATGAATGTAGTGCACCAACTGGTCACGGAAATTCTTCACTTAATGACTCAGCAAAACAACTGAGAGAGCACCACAATCAACCACAGTGATCCCAGTACAGGAATTGTATATGTACGGCCCAGAATCCATCAGCACCATTACATGCATCTGAGGAGAAACACGCAGCGGTGGATGGGGATGGGTGAACAGGATGGGTCACCATTCACCACACTCAGGAACATACTGCCATTCCTGATTAATTGGCGGATTGACAGACACAGGCTTACACATATAAGGAGCAACAGAAGGCCTTTCCGCCATTCGAGACTGGTCCTTCTGCCAGCCCAGAGAATTGCAGCTGCTTTTTCCTTCCATGCGTGCCTGAGGACAATGGACGTTGTGGTTCTGTCTCTGTCTGATCATGAGAATCCCTCTCCTTGAATAAAGCACAAGTGACCGTTCAGTATGTCATGATGCACAGATTGATTTCAATGGCATTTTTCTGGCAACCTGGGAAATATCGAAATATCAGTATCTGTACCTCCTGCACCCTGATAGCTGAACTGTTACTTCAGTTCAATTACCTAAGCCCAAAGAACGAAAGAAGACAGAGTAATATTTAGTGAAAGAAATGATTCGATTTATTTTATCCATGTTTGACCCAAGGATGCAACAAATAATGCTTTTTTTCATGTTGGAGCTGTTTGTATCCACACATAAATGTTACATCTTGGATCATGAGGTCATACAATGTAGGCGTTGAATTATGCCATTTCGCCCATTGAGTCAGCTCTGCCATTTCATCATGAACGATCTATTTTCCAATTCTATTCTTCTGCCATCTCCCCATAACTTTTGATTCACTTACCAATCAGGAACCTATATATCTCTAGTTCAAATTTATTTGTTATAGATCAGGCCAGACGCTCTCAAAACATTTCAAAATGGAAGATCAGATCCTGACATTTCGACTTGTTTTGAGCAGGTGTACAGTGGATGTTCCAGGAGTTATGGAGCTGTTCAACATTCCTCAATTTTAATGGAAACATGATTTAGTCACAGATTACCAAATAAAACGCAAACAAAAGAGAATAGAATACAGAATAATTAACCTATTGGAAAACCCAACAGACTGTGCCAACTTAATGATATCTCCAAGGCCTGCAACAATCCTCATAAACACCGCTTGCCACATAAGGTAAAATCAAACATATGGTCTTACAGGAGAGATTTCAGAGAGAGATTCAGCATGGAACAACTTCTTCAATGCAGCTGTTACATTGAACATCAGCCTAAAAAACTCACAGCTTGCTAACACCAAACGAATCTAAATCTGACTGAGCTGGGAGAATTGGCCACTCACCTTTCATTGGAAAAATGTTTTTTACACTTGAAAGCCTTTTACTTACGGCAGTATCTGTTATATAACATGATATTGGCCCTCCAAACCATCCAAGCTAGACATCGTGGAAGCGCTGTGAGACAGAAAAAAGTCAGCTTGTTAGGTGTATGTTGATTTTAACGAATATAGAGGTTCTTTCAAAGAAATAGTTTTCAGCTAAGAAATAACTTTGAGTGTTGTAACTGACCACAAAAGAAGCAGGAAGGGGATTTCACAATAAGCTTATAGTTTGTAGGTGTGCTTTTTGGACTACCAAAATAGTAAAAGATGATCTCAGAAGTCAGAAGGTTAAAAAAGAATAAATGGATACAGTAACAGGAAGGCTGTAACGAACAAGGACAGCCAAATAACACAGATTTAAAAGGAAAACAAGTGAGGTAATTAATAAGTATGATCGGCTTAGGCTTGGGTGCAGGGAATAACCAAATAAGGGGATAGAATGAAATAGACACTTATGATAGGTTTATTGCTTAGTGTAGGGGTGTCGATAGACCCCTCAGAAAAGTATTAAAACTCTCTGTATTTTACTGTCGGGTGTGACTCTCTTTGTAGAGCCGCCCATCTTGAAAGATGTTCGAATAAATGTACTGCTTCAGAACTCTTTGACTCGAACTGAAAATTATTGATTATTTGGGTTCGTTTCTCACAATTGCGGACTCGTCCGGGGTGAACTTCAGCTCCTAAAAAGGCTCCCACCGTCGATTACTGAGAAGGGGCGCCCCGTTCCTTTAGAACGGTCTCGCGTTTTTCAGCGGTGGGTGACTTGAGGGATTGTCTGAATTGAATCCTTTAAGAGTCGTTACGAACCAGTTGGTAATGATTGTATGTACCTATAGTTGGCCTAAAGGGGACCTTGGGTGGGACCCAAAGGGGAAGGCACAACCGGAAGACGTCTAATAGCCAGGTAACTCTGTGCACAGACCAAGGTAAGACAACTGACTTTTAAGTACTACCTTGGTGGCTGGGGCTTGGGTTTTAGTAGTCATGAGGGACTAACGAAAGTAACCTGGGGGTTCGGGAGTACCAGACTCCTACCTCGAGTTGGACTCGAGGTTTCTGGTTCATAGGGTTGGACCCCAAATTCGATTGCCTTTTCACGATTTACAAGGACACCAGAATCACCTCACGGGGTCAGGCTAACCCCTAAAAAGTGCCCTACCTTGAGTTGGACGCAAGGATTTTCTGGGGTAAGAATCCTCAGATTCTATTGGGATTGGATCCCTATTGGGAGAAGTGATTGAGGCCAACTGAGGTTGGTGAACGAGGGTAAAATGGTTTGTGCAATAAGTCGTAAAGGAAAATCCTCCGTTGAGAAGGGAGGCGTCCCTGGCAACATTCCTCCAGAAAATCCGTTAGGTTGGATGTTGGCTAATGAACACACGCACACGACAAAAAGATTGGAAGAAGATGATAAAGTATTGTTGTTTCGTATGGATTAAGGAACCTATTCTTCGCCCTGCCGTCTTCTGGCTAAAATACGGATCGAACGAAGACTGGGTTTGTCAATATTCAAATTTATATGTTAATGAAAAAGGATCCTTCAGTTAAGAGGAGTCTGGTTATGCCTCCTGTTGTCAGGGTGAATCTAAAATACGGATATGCACTGTAAAAATAGTTGAAAAGTAAATCCCTAGTGCACCACCTCTATCCCCATGGGAGGTATTAGACAATTTACCCCCGCCATATGGAAGAATCCAACAGCCCCTGGCGGTTTCTGGTACGAGTCAGGGGCAGGCAGTTGGAAGGGGCAGGGGGATGAAGGTCCCACCACGTCTGAGACAGAACAGGAAATAGATAAAAGTCAGGTCCCGATTGCAAAACGCACCCAAAGCCAAATGGAAAGATTAGAAGAAAGTGAAGGGGAGGCGGAGGAAATGTTGGTCCAAAACATGCTTCTATTAAGAGAGGTCCCGATCGGGCAAAGAGACATTGGATTTGTTAAGGCCCCTTTAACTAGTGGGAAAGTAAGGTCCTTTAAACGAGAAATTAAAATACTTATAGGAGACCCGGTATGTTTGTCAGAAAAGATTGATCAATTCCTGGGTCTGTATGTATATACTTGGACAGAATTGATGTCCATACTAAATATTTTATTTAGTGGAGAAGAAAGAGGGCTGATAAGGAAAGCAGCATTTGCTGTCTGGGAGAGGAAACACCCCATGGGAACTGAAGCGGCAGGTCAGGAAGAGGATAAGTTCCCCTTAAGAAACCCCAATTGGGATAATCACAAACAAGAAGATAGGGAAAAGATGAAAATTATGAAAAATTTATTAATAAGGGCAATTGGAGAAGCCGCCCAAAAGTCTCAGAATTTAACAAAGGCATTTGATGTATGTCAAGAAAAGGAAGAGAGTCCCTTGGAGTTTTTACAAAGACTGAATGACTCTATGTGCAAATATTCTGGGATGGATTTAGAGGGGCCAGCAGGGAAAGGATTGTTGAAAATATACTTTGTGACTAAGTCTTGGCCAGATATTCAGAAGAAAATACAGAAAATATAGGGATGGAGAGAGAAACCATTAGATGAATTGCTGCGGAAGGCTCAGAGAGTATTTGTAAGGAGAGAGAAAGAAAAGCAGAAAATAAGGCAAAAATAATGACAGCCACCATTGAGGTGATAATAAAGGAAAAGACAAAACTAAAAGGAGAAAGAAACCGTAATGGTCGGGGAGGCGATGTTAAGGGATCTGGTGGACAGGAACAAGGATCAAAGTGGAAATCCCCACAGGCGGGATGATATTACTGTGGAAGGACAGGTCACTTTAAGAGAGAGTGTGCAGATCTGAAAAATGAAGCAAAGGCAATACCATTTATGAACCTTGATGAAAAATAGGGGTGTCAGGAGTTCCTGCCCTCGGGGACCCACCAGGAACCCTTGATAAATTTAAAGGTGGGACTTTATAAAGAGGATATAGTTTTCCTAGTCGATATGGGGGCAGTAAGGTCATCCTTAAGTTTTAAGCCCAAAGGAGCGGGAACAAAAGAGTTAATTGAATTATGGCGGCAGTTTTGAGATAAGAGGCACTAAGAATCAGTTTTGCGCTCATGACAAGATACTGTCACCAAATTGGGATTGAAATAACTGCAAATGGTGCTATGAAATCTGTTGAGGTTCTTACAAATGAATGTGCTCGAGCAAAACAATTACAGAAACAGTATGAGAAGTCACAAGTGACTGGTAAACAAACAGAACTGCGCAATTACAATTTTAAAAATGTTTTAGTCACTTGTTGCGCTTCCAATCTGAATTACAGATAATGATTTCTATATTTATATAATATATAATTAATAATTAATATTTATAATAAATCGATTGTGCTAGCCTGAAATCAATATTAATTGTCAGGATCCCTTCACACGTTCTCAGTGACCTGTTATATTGACTCATGGTTAAGTTAAAACATGACTGCATTTATTTATTGTTAATTAAAGAATGGAAAGTTGCATTGCTGGCTGATGAGGTAACCAAAGAAGCCGGCCTGAATCCACAGGAAGCATAGAACATAGAACATAGAACATAGAAGAATACAGCGCAGTACAGGCCCTTCGGCCCTCGATGTTGCGCCGATCCAAGCCCACCTAACCTACACTAGCCCACTATCCTCCATATGCCTATCCAATGCTACTTAAATGCCCATAATGAGGGAGAGTCCACCACTGCTACTGGCAGAGCATTCCATGAACTCACGACGCGCTGAGTAAAGAACCTACCCCTAACATCTGTCCTATACCTACCCCCTCTTAATTTAAAGCTATGCCCCCTTGTAATAGCTGACTCCATACGTGGAAAAAGATTCTCACTGTCGACCCTATCTAAACCCCTAATCATCTTATACACCTCTATCAAGTCACACCTAAACCTTCTTTTCTCCCATGAAAACAACCCCAAGTGCCTCAGCCTTTCCTCATACGATCTTTCTACCATACCAGGCAACATCCTGGTAAACTTCCTCTGCACCCGTTCCAGTACCTCCACATCCTTCCTATAGTATGGCGACCAAAACTGCACACAATACTCTAGATGCGGCCGCACCAGAGTCTTATACAACTGCAACATGACCTCAGTACTCCGGAACTCAATTCCTCTACCAATAAAAGCCAGTACGCCATATGCCTTCTTCACCGCACTCTTTACCTGCGTGGCAACATTCAATGATTTGTGTACATGGACACCAAGATCCCTCTGCTCATCCACACTACCAAGTATCCGACCGTTAGCCCAGTTCCACATCTTTTTATTACTCTTACCAAAGTGAATCACCTCACACTTAGCTACATTGAACTCCATTTGCCACCTTTCTGCCCAGTTCTGCAGCTTATCTATATCCCGCTGTAACCTGCCACATCCTTCCTCACTGTCTACAACTCCTCCGACTTTCGTATCATCCGCAAACGTGCTCAACCAACCTTCTAACCCCTCCTCCAGGTCATTTATAAAAATGACAAACAGCAATGGTCCCAA
>NC_057730.1:60049769-60075902 GCF_004010195.1 Chiloscyllium plagiosum | reverse complement strand
CTGTAGCTCTGCAGCCGGCACAGGACCGGGCGTGGGCGCTGGTTCGAGCCGGGCCCGCGTATTGCTACCCGGTAGGCCCATTCCACCCTTACCTGGCCTGATCCA
The DNA here is from genome assembly GCF_004010195.1 of Chiloscyllium plagiosum. Taxonomy (NCBI): domain Eukaryota; kingdom Metazoa; phylum Chordata; class Chondrichthyes; order Orectolobiformes; family Hemiscylliidae; genus Chiloscyllium; species Chiloscyllium plagiosum. The sequence continues at coordinate 60,075,797 of NC_057730.1, read as the reverse complement.
GCTTGCAGATTTAAAAGTTGTGGCAGCCACTGCTCCAGGAATGCTGTAAGCTGGCCTTCCTCTTCCTGCTCGGGAAGGCCCAGCAAACGAATATTTTTTCGACGACCTCGATTATCGAGGTCGTCAATATGATTTTCCAAGGTCCGGACTCGCTGCTCGAGAGTCCGGACCTGATCCACGGCCGATTGAGCGGTTGTCTCCGAGGTCGCGGCCTTTAGCTCCGCCCCTCCAACTCGGCGTTGAATTTCTTCAATTTCACGGTCGTGCTTCTGCAGCGCGGCCGAAAGCGAGTCCCAACGATTCCTGGATTCGACGATAAAGGCATCAATCTTCGAGTCAAGCTTGGAAAGCATTTCTGCAAGGCTTGTTACTGTAGGTAAGTCCCCCGGGGCGGCTGGAGAGTGTGGGGGAGGGGTTCCTGCTTGCTGAGATCTGCGGGCTCCCTTCCCTTTAGTCATTTTAACTTAGGATAAAGTTGCTTAAATGTAATATTACACCACTAATTCAGTTACTAAACTATTATAAATGATTTATAAATGATTTGGTGAGCTTGGTAGGGGGTAGGTGACCCACTGTGCCCAAGTCTTGGGAGGAGCACTATAGACTCAGTCTTACTGGGTCTCCGCCATCTTGGATCCCCCCCGGTAAATAATTTTAAAACAAACTGTCTTACCTTAGCTGCTGCTCGCACTCAAAGTGACCGTTGGCGTCGAAGGGTGAGTATTTATACTCACTGCTTTCCTTCCCGGCTGCCCCTCCGGTCATCGTCACTTCCCCCTGCTGCTCCCGCTCTTTCTGTAAAGAGAGAAAAAAAAACACCGCTGCCCGCTACCGGTAAGTAATTTTAAAACAAACTGTCTTACCTTAGCTGCTGCTCGCAGTGGTTTATTCCCTAATACGTACTGTCCCAGGTCCTCAGGAAGCTCCTATCTCTGGCCACTGCCAATCCCAGAAACAAAAGATTTGTTCTTAAAGAAGCAAATGCTGGGCTTGTCCTCCTCTGTGTTTTTCCTTAGGTTTACTGGCACAGACTCCACCCCTTGAATTCGCTGTGCATCCGCTCAGACCGGGAGTTTGGGTCTTAGTAAAATCACGGACAGAGATTAAATTGCAACGAGACTGGGAAGGGCTGTACCAGGCTCTCTTGTCCACTGAAACAGCAATAAGGACGGCGGAGAAAGGCTGGACTCACTACACTCTGATCAAAGGGACAGTGGAATCTCCAGTTGAGGAAGAAGTCTGGACAGCCGAATCAACGCAAGGACCACTGAAACTCAGGCTAAAGAGACTTTGTCTAACTGATTATAAAGAGGCGACGCGAGCGCGGGATTATTTCTGTAGGATTGTGTATTAAGTTTTTTTTTGTGATTCAGCATGATTTTTAGAATGTTGGGGATGCTTCGAGTTATGATACTCGCCCTCTTAATATTGGGATATGTCAAACATTATTTTCATGTGTGTTATTAATGATCCCTGAGTCTGATAATCCGCAAGTAACAGACCTAATGCATGCAGTTTAGTAAATTGTGGGTATGGAGATCATCAGAGACAGTACAGCAGCTCAGAGATACATCTTACGTCCTTTGGGGATGGCCTCGGGGATGGTACTTGGTATAATAGTCTCGTCACGGTACAGCGGGCCCCCTATTTTGGATAGAAATGAAAAAAAAACAGGAATGATTTCTTGGGCTGTTGTTTTCGAATTAGCATAGGACAGCAAAACGGGCAGAACTACTGGATAATGAGGTACAACCTTTCACCCCTCCCAATCACCTTAAAGTAGTAAACATGATAGCGATTAAGGACTTAAAACAGACCACTGGTATAGAAACTGGATACGGGGATACAAATACTTGGGCTGAATGGGTGAAAAATACTGTGAAAAATCTGAATAAAAGCAATTGCTATGCATGTGCCTCAGGTGACCGGTGCCTCGCGTGGTCCCCTTTTCGGTTGGGAGGAAGCAAGACAGGGCTGGTATAATATGCATGATAGCCCTGAATCAGGATGAGACGGCGTGGGACAACCCAGGCTGTCGGTCATTGCTGTTGTTGTTGCCTCCCCTGAAGAAGGAGGAATTAAAAACTCTCCCTTCATTTTCGGACGTGGTCGGGGATCACACCTCCTGTGTACGAAGGCAGGGGTAGGACTGGTCCCGATTTCTAGGAGACTTAAAGTCATGCTTGGAAATTGAATCGGTTTCCGAGACGGAATGGGGAGGGAACTATTCAGCTTTAAAGTTACGCCGAGCGGTGGTACTATGACGGAAAGATTCTAAGACCTACTATGCCCTCTGACTGGCGAAACACTTGTGTAATTGTACAATTGGCTATTCCATTCACCCTAGCATTTGAACCAGGTGAGATTCCTGAAATGAAGAAAAGGAGGAGGGCACGGTCAGTCTTTGCTACCTCCTTTGATGATGATATTTATTTGGATTTGATAGGGCTTCCCAGGAGGGTTCCGGACGAATTTAAGGCCCGTAACCAGATAGCAGCTGGATTTGAGTCTCTTGACTACTGCGTTACGATTAATAAAAATGTCAGTTGGATTAATTACATGTTTTACAACCAACAAAGATTTATAAATTACACCAGAAACGGTGTTAAAGGAATAACTGAACAGTTCGATACCACAAGTAGGATGGCTTGGGAAAATAGAATGGCCTTAGATATGATGTTGGCAGAAAAAGGGGGAGTTTGTGTTATGTTAAGGGGAAGTTGCTGTAACTTTATTCCGAATAACACGGGCCCAGACAGCTCGATTACTCGAGCATTACAAGGATTGACGACACTCTAATGTGAATTGGCTGAAAATTCTGGGGTGGACACTTCAATAACGGGGTGGTTGGAGTCTTGGTTCGGCAAATGGAAAGGAGTTGTGGTTTCTATTCTAACCTCCTTGACATTGGTCATTGGGATTCTGGCAGCACTTGGCTGTTGCATGATTCCTTGTATTCGGGGTCTCGCTCAGAGAAAGATGGAGACTGCCTTGACCAAACGGATGCCCCTGAAGGGTATTCAGGGGGACGGCCTTTACTTGTTAACAACTTATGATGTTGAGAATACGCCCGAAGGCGTTTCCAAAGTAGATGAGCTTTCAGGTCTGAGGCTCACTAAACTAAAGGCCTCATTGTCCCAGAATCAATGAGATCAACATACAGTGACAAAAAGAAAAGGGATTGAGAGAGAAAATTTTCAGCTTCTCAGGTGTATGTTGATTTTAACGAATAACGGTCTTTTAAAGAAATAGTTTTAAACTAAGAAATAACTTTCAGTGTTGTAACTGACCACAACAGAAGGAGGAGGGGCATTTCGCTGAAAGTTTATAGGTCTGCTTTTTGGACTATCAAAATAGTAAAGGATGATCTCAGAAGTCAGAAGGTTAAAAAAGAGGAACTGGATGCAATAACAGGAAGGCTGTAACGAACAAGGACAGCCAAATAACACAGATTTAAAAGGAAAACAAGTGAAGCAATTAATAAGTAAGATCGGCTTAGGCTTGGGTGCAGGGAATAACCAAATAAGGCGATAGAATGAAATAGACACTTATGATAGGTTTATTGCTTAGTATAGGGGTGTCGAGAGACTCGTCAGAAAAGTATTTAAAAACTCTGTATTTTACTGTTGGGTGTGACTCTCCTCGTAGAGGCCCCCATATTTAAAGGTGTTTGAATAAATGTACTGCTTTGGAACTCTTTGACTCGGACTGAAAATTATTGATTCAGTGGGTTTGTTTCTCACACACTGCATTTACAAACATTCTAAGAAAAAATCCCAAGGACATCAAATCTGAGTAAAGGAACAGCATCATCCCGCACTCAATGTCCTGGCCTCTCCAGCCCTCTACAGTAATAATGTCCTTAGGTTAGCCATCCTTTGGCTGAAGAAATTAATCTTCATCTCAATTGTAAAGCTGGTCCCTTCGCTCTGAGGCTGTGCCCTCAGGTTGTACTCTTCCTCCATGTGGAGAAGTTATAAGTAGAAGCTGAAATGGGAGAATGCTTCACAAAAGGAAGTACAATGCTGATCTGAGGCTGTGAATGTCAGTCCACAGGACTGCTTGGAATTGTTGGACTGGACCGTGTTCAAGTATTAAGAAGAAAACCTGGATATCTAACCACCATCACGGACATTATTCACAAATGCGTGGAAGACAGCATATTGAAAAAGTCAATCTGAGTGTTCACCAAGTGTGACTTTGTGTGAACCAGGGAATCCACTCCCGACTGAAGACCAGACAGGCAAGATTCAAGTGGGAGGAGCCAGACTTAAATAGAGAATACAAATCTGATCTTCACAGCGCCATCAGGGATGATAAGAGGGAGTACCACACGTGAGAGGACCATACTTACTTTGCAGATCCCGCCGACTATGGCAAGGACTAAAGAACATTACTGGATGCAAAATACAGCAGAGAAAGAAAGCAAAGACACATCCCTCCCTGAGGCGCTCAATCCTTTCTCTGCTCTGTTTGACCAGAATGCCAGTGGCATAGTGACACCTGCTCCAAAAGCCCCAGACACACCTGTTCCTTCGGTCACCGCTGCACATGTCAAAACAGTTTTACTGAGAGGCACCACAAGGAAATCGACAGGCCTGGATGGAGTCCCTGGCCATGTGCCTGGATCCTGTGCAACTTGTGGAGGAATTCACCAAATCTTCTAACTCTCTGCTCAACAAGCTGAAGGCCCCATCTCCTTCAAGAAGACCACCACTATCCCTGTACCTAAGAAAGCACATGCAATGTCACAACTTGCGTTCCCACCTATTTTTTTGTGTCATCTTCAAATTTATCAACAGTGCTTTCACGTAAATCCTGCAAGTCCTTCATACACACATTAATTCATTTGATATGTTGGAGTTTTTTGTCTAGATAAATATTGTTGTGTATTGGAGCTGATTGTGCTTGCATGGAATATTATTGTGCATTCGAACATAAATATTGTTTGTATTGAAGATGTTTGAGTTTATATCGAAATATTGTTGCATGTTAGAACTGTTCCTGTTTATTATGTAAATCCTGATGTGCATTGCAGCTGGTCCTATTGATACATCAACACTGTATTAGTTCATGTTAAAGTTGTGCCTTTCTTCTTCCCATCAGTAATATTGTATCTGATGGTGTGGGCCTGCTGTTTCTCTCCTGCAGCACTTTGGGATGGACCTGCTGTCCCAGCATTGGGCAGACAGGCGACAGCACAGAGGAGGGGCAGTCGAGTTTTAGCGGTTGTGGGGAATTATCATGTAGTCAAAATCGTTTCTGGTAATAGTAGAGATTAAACACATATTCTGGAATGGAGGTGGGTGTGGAGGGCAATATTAAAGAGCAATGGGAAAAGAGAGAGGGATAAATACAGATAGAGAGATGGTTAAATATTGCAATAGGGAGAGAATACTGGGAAGATAATTAATAGATAACTGAAGAGGGTTGAGAATGATAGAGAGAGAGAGTTAAATGCAGGAAAAGAGGAGGGTTAAAGACAGAAAAAGAAGAGCATTTAATAGAAATTCATTGGGGCAGAAGTATACATGGAATAAGCGGGAGAGTCCAGATTAAAGGGACTTGGAAGAGGGTTAATTCAGGTCAAGCTGCAGGGATTATAATGAAGGCTGCCAGATGGATCGCATTGAATATGAGTCCCCTGATTGGGGTTGCTACCCTGTTAATATCAGGGAGTCCTGGCTGACAGATACAAACAGGACTGTCAGGGGTTATGCTCACTCAATGAGCCTGCTTTGTATTGGTTGGGTCAGCAGCATGTACTATACAACTGTGAATGCAGAGTGACTGGATGATGGACTACCACCTTTGCGGAACTTGAGAGGATATAATACAGAATAGGAGGGAGACAGTTGAACACAGGGAAGTTTCCTAAGGAGTAAAGGAAGGGGCGTTAACACTGAGTAACAGAAAAAGAAGTAAATAGAGACTAAAGAGGAGAACGTTGAATACAGCATAGCAGGGACAGGGTTAAATGCAAGGGAACAGAAATGTTTAAGTCCAGAGTGGGGAGGATTAAACAAGGAACAATTGTGAGAGGGCGAATTAGAGAGTAAGAGGTAGAAAGTTGAATACAGAGTAAAGATTAATGGTTGGCACGCATAAAAGTCGATAAATCTTCAGGACTTTGAAAGGTGTACCCGAGACCTCTGTGCAAAGCTAGGGAAGCGATTGCTGGTCCCATTGATGAAAAATGTGTGTCATCGATATGCTGGAAGACTGGAAGTTGGCTGACGTGGTTCCACCGTTTCAAAAAGGTGGGAAGAACAAACCCGTGTGCTTTAGAACGGTGAGCCTGACGTCGATGGTGGGCAAATTGTTGGATGGAATCCTGAGCGAATGAATATACATGTATTTGGAAAGGCAAGGACTGATTAGTACTAGTCGACATGGCTTTTGTGGGTAAAATCATGTCTCACAGACGTGATTGAGGTTTTTGAAGAAATAACAAAGAACACTGATGAGTGCAGAATCGTGGAAGTGATCTCGATGGACTTTAGTAAGGCGTCTGACAAGGTTCCACATGGGAAACTGGTAAGCTAAGTTAGATCTCATGGAATACAGGGAAAACTAGCCATTTCGATTAAGAACTGGTTCGATGGTAGAAGGTAGAGGGTAATGTTGAAGGTTTCTTTTTCAGACTGCAGGTCTGTGATCAGTGGACTGCCACAAGGATTGGTGCTGGGTCAACTCTTTTTCGTCATTTATATAAATTATTTCGATTTGGGCAGAAGAGATATAGTTAGCAAGTTTGTAGATGACACCAAAATTGGAGATGTCGTGGACAGCGAAGAGGGTTACTTCAGATTACAACGAGATCTTGATCAGATTGGCCAATGGGCTTAGAAGTGGTAGATGGTGTTTAATTTAGATAAATGCGAGATGTTGCAGTTTGAGAAAGGAAATTTTAGCCGGACTTATGCAATTAATGTTAAAATCCTCGCGAATGTTGCAGAACAAAGAGAACTCGGAGTGCAGGTTCATAACTCCTTGATTGTGGATTCACAGGTGGATAGGATAGTGAAGAAAGCTATTGGTATGTTTTCCTTTATTTGTCAGGGTATTGAGTGCAGGAGTTGGGAGGTCATGTTGCGGCCGTAAAGGACATTTGTTCGGCCACTTTTGGAATATTGCATGCAATTCTGGTCTCCTTCCTATCAGAAGGATGTTGTAAAACTTGGAAGGATTCAGAAAGGATTTACAGAAATATTACTATGGTTGGATGATTTGAGCTATAGGGAGATGTGGAAAAGGCTAGAGCTATTTTTTCTGGAGTCTGAGGAGTGGCCTAATCAGGGTTTATAAAATCATGAATGGCATGGACAGAATATACAGACAAGGTCTCTTCCCTGGGTTGGAGAAGTCCAGAACTAGAGAGCATAGGTTGCGGGAGAGATGGGAGAGATATAAAAGAGACCTAAGGGTAAACTTTTTCACGCAAAGAAACCACGGAGCAACCACGCCACCCTGGAATTAGTCATTTCAATGTGCCATGTGGATTTAAGGTCTTGACTGATTATAAGCAGTTCAAGATTTTTGCATGTTCTTCCAATCTGGTTCTGATCAAATGCCTCACGCATCATCACAAATAATAAATAATAATGATGAACTGTGAACAGTAGCTGTATCACTTAATGCATATGTTGTTGAGGATCTCCCGAAAATTAGGATAAAACGCTCCAGAACGAACACTGTTCCCAACTCTGTGAGACATGTGATGGGAGTGTTTGATGTGGAAGACCAGGATTCTGAAGCAGAACATCTTTCCAGATCCAGAAAGGTGTTTCTGTTGCTTTCCCCTTTCACTCACAGATTGTCTACTTCCTATGCCCAGCTTCAAATCCCTGATAACTCAGTTTGATCCCAGTTTCCCAACCTTCTGACATATTTGATCTAATATTCCATAATAGCGGTGGCATAGCTCCCCAGAAGAGTAGCAATACGCATTCAGTTCTACAGAAACCCACGTTCCCCATGCATTCAGATTGTGCCATACCTGACACCTCACCAATAATCGAGATGGCGACAACCCTTCCTCCTGGAATCAATATTGCTGGCCATACGTTCATATACCCTCATGTACCCACGGAGTAACCGGGAGGGGGGGTGTCAGCTTTTCATTCTCTTCCTCGATTTGCAGAGTTTTACTGACAGGTATTCATTGCTGTTTCTACTTGTCATTGTCAGGAGGTCAGCCAGCTGGACCCCATAGTTTATGAGTTCACTGACTGGGGCTGTTACATGGGTCCAATCAGGGAGTCCGAGCTTATGGAAAAGGGTGAATGTCGGGTGTATTGAGATGCTGAATCCCTGAATCAGTGAAATGCTAAAGGTGATGCATTTCGAAATAAATGGTGATTTATGATAGGATCCTGGACTTTGAAGGGTTATTACACTTCCAAACATTGTTGGTGCCAATGTGGACCAGGATGTCTTGGTTTTTACTTTGCACACTATCTCTCTCCTGTCCCTGGCTCTCCCCAATCTCAATCCACACGCAAGATATGCTGAAGTTGTTTTGTGACTTCGTGCAACCTGGGCACTGTTGAGGCAATATACCATCCTGGACTCTGTTAAGTCAGAACTGAGGATTCTAAGCCAAACAACTGTTTTGGGATTGTCCACTGCTGTCATTTGATGCTAACACAGCACCGACCCTGACTTTATAAACCGGGGGGAAAAAAACCTGAGGAATTGAGACTCCATGTCTCTTTGAGTGCAGTATTGATTGACCAGAATAATTGACCAGAATTGGCAGGAAGGTGAGAAATAGTACAAATCTAGTGTTCTGTTTCTCAAATTTAGAAAGATCTGAGCGGAATAAACATTTCAAGAGAATATTGAAATTCTTTCACTCCGAATGGACAGAGAGGCTTCTTGTTGGCTCTTGATTTAGGACTAACTTAATAATCTATACATTTATCTTTGGCCTGAAATCTTTCCAAGAGTGAAATGAAGGAAAAATGCCTCATATTTCTCCGCAAGATATTGAACAAACTACTTTGTGCTCTTTCACTCACTGCACCTTTTCTTCCCCTTCTCAGCGATCCTATGTCCTCCTTGTCTTTTATTGTCCCAACGAACATCATGTTAGCTAACATAACACATGATTGTATCACCTCAGTCATTGATAGAGAATTTCAATGACTGTGTCTCAAGAAGCAGTCCCTGTGGGACGCACTATTGCCTACCTGACTACCTAATAATGGTATATTTATTCCTGCTCTCTGTTTTCTGCCCGTTATCAGTCTTCACACCAAGTCCAATTTCCTCATAACTACAGGCTCTGTAGCATTCTGTATGAGAATCTGTATTCATTTGAGCTTACGTAAGCTTTGAGGGCAATTTTTAGTGAGTATTTTACTTGTTTCAACTATTGCCTGTTTTGAAGAACTTATGTTCGATTTAGAAGCTGGATTTACGTCTGGGATCTGACTTGATCTGTGATAGTACATCTGGTATCAAAACAGAGGTGAGGTTATTAAACACATCGTCTAACTCGTGAGGAACTGATTAACTAACCTCATACTTCGATCAGACTTATGCCAAAACTGCACCCCTTTGGTTCCATTATGTACCCTACGTCCTGGCTACAATGCCATACTGAGATATAATACCACATTTCCCCTCGGAAAATTACTACCCCGTCAACCTGTACCAGAGTCAAACCATCTCCCTCTCCCCCTGCCAGACTATAACACTGGTAGTCCATGAGACGTTGGATCGGTAACAGCTGCAGTTTTGTGCACTGTTCTGATTACCAGATGATATTGAGGACAGAATTGCAGCTAGGAGAGTACTACAGTTTTGCAAGAGTGTTGCTCCTATGCGGAAATTGCCACTGTTTTGAGGAAAGAAGGATAGGTTAGATTCATTTTCACCAGAACAGAGGAGAAAGAGAGGTGATGTGATTGAGTGATCCAAGTACTTAGCGTCTTGAATGGAGATCTGTTACCGAATGGAGGATCATTTCTGAGGGTCCAAGAGGGACACTAATTGATGGAAGGGTACAGGGGACATGAGGACTAACCTTTCATGCAGAAAGTGATCGCATGTCTCGAATTCAATTCCCAGTATCGTGGTGAGGGGATGCGTCAGCTGGGAAAGTTCACCTGATTTAAAGGAAACCTGAATCTGCTCCAGAAGTGATGTTATCTTCAAGGGACAATCTGCTGGAAAGTGGGATGAAAGCAGGTAGATGGCTTATTCAGCCGATCCAGACGTGAATGACCTCTTCCAATACCATAACCACCTCGTGATTCTTTGGGATTGTAGAAAGGTTCATGGCTATTAAAGCGAATTCACATAGTGGACTGAATGGCCTGCCTCTCTGCTATGCATTTCCAGCAGTTCGAAAGAATGGTTGGAAAACTGTGTGTTGTTAATGTGAATTCCAGAAGCTGTGGTCACCTTCCATCTGTTCCTTGAAGAAATGACTGCAGCCTCGTAGGTTTTACAATGCATGAAGGGGAGGAACAATTTTAACAGCGTTTAGAACACAGGAATCTATCAGTTTTATCTTTAGGTTAATATTGCTTTCGTTGTTTAGTTTTTCACATTATAAGCTGAAGTTATTTTTTCAAAGAAATATTGTGAAATCACGTTCTATCTATGAACTGCTGGTTATTCGGATTTATCACTTTACATTATAATTCCTCCTAACATGACCAGAACACAATTGGGAATCAGAGAGTTCGGAATCATATCATATCATATCATATTAGACACAAATTAGAGAGGCCACATACATAATTGCAACAGTGAACTGTCTGTTTGTTTTGCATTGTGTACTTTATTCAAGAAACGTCAACAAGCCAATTTAAAAAAGTCAGACAATGCAGAAAATGCAAGAGAAAGGTTATATTTGCCTATTTGACATTTGTGCTTTTTGTTGACTCAATTCCCAAGCAAAATTAGAATATTTGCTAAACATTATAAGGAATTGTTGACTTTGCAAAACATTTCATGAGGGATTCTGTAAGTTAACAGATCCTCACTTTATTATCACAGAGAGGGCTGAGATTGTGTTTGGTGCCTTGAATGATGAAACAAACTTTGTCAGTTGTGTTCACATTTTCCGTCGAATAATTACATCTTGTTAAGTGCAACAACTCATCTTTTTTTTGTAATACAACACCCAGACCAAACCCCGGTATACTAAGCGCAGTCAAACAAATGTTTCATATGAGATGAATATCAACACTTTGAAACTCAGTTCCCTTTTAGAAATGAATGCCTCTCCTTTGTTTGCAACGAATGGATCTTGTCCCGAGAGAAAGCTGTGATGATGTTTCGAATCGTGTTTCCCATTTTCAGTTGAAGATGTTCTGATTAAGAGTGAGTCTGGTAACGTTGTTTATCTTTCCACCGATGCTGCCGTACCTGCTGAATTTAACCTGGTTTTGATTCTGTTTTGATTCTGTTTCATGTTATCAACAACCACGCTTCTTTGATTGATTTGATTACACTATTTCAGTTCCCAACTTGCGTCCGAGCAGCCATTCTTGGAATCATACTCATCATCTGGTTAAAGTCTGAAGCACTGAATTAAAAGATACCACTCACTCTCTGATTGAAAGCCTTATCTGCCAAAATCCTCGGAATCACTCACCTTTCCCTTTTAAAATTATGCCCCTTCTAGGCTTGTCAATTGCCTCTGCCCAATTAGTTGAAGCCGGGAGTAGTCAACTTTGAAACGAGTCCGGCTTTTACATTACATTACATTACCTTACAGTGTGGAAACAGGCCCTTCGGTCCAACAAGTCCACACCGACCCACCACCCATACCCCTAACCTAACACTACGGGCAGTTTAGCATGGCCAATTCACCTTACCTGCACATATTTGGACTATGGGAGGAAACCGGAGCACCCGGAGGAAGCCCACACAGACCCGTGCAAATTCCACACAGTCTGTCACCTGAGGTGCGAATTGAACCCGGGTCTCTGGCGGTGTGAGGCAGCAGTGCTCACCACTGTGCCACCATGCCGCCCAAATATAGCTGTCGTGTTTATAGCTTGTAGCTGTCGTGTTTAAATGTGGCATCTGCACCCTCCCTCTTGACCTAGTTAGGTGGTAACATCTTCCATTGCCCTCTGGGCAGAGCGACGATTGTTTGATCGGTAATTTTCAATTTCCACTTTACCTTGTGTCTCTAACAGTTAATTTCTGGTTCTCTCATGGAGAAAGTGCAGCCTCTCTAAATGCACAATTTGCTGTCTGTTGGCTGTGGCAACGTCGGATCTACTGTTCATTGTGGCAACTTAACTACTTTGAATTTCCAAGGTGTTTCCTGGACCACACGCCTGTGTGCAGCGCTATATTTGTTCTGGTAAGTGCAGCAACAGAGTGTTCCGTCTGGCTCACTGTCCTTTTCTCCTTTGATCATTTTGTGGTCATTTGCTGCCTGAACTGAAGAGAAAATAGTGGACAGGCAAAGCCTTGGTTGCATTTCTCGCTAAAACTGGCATTTTGTTCTGTTCAAAAAATATTCACTTCAATTTTCATAATCAAGCTAGAAGGACAGTTGACAACGTTCCATGGTACTGATATATGAACTCAAGTTATTTTACTGATCCATGATGGTTGGGGTTTAAATTGTTTTATATCGTTTTAACCTCTTTCATCCCATTTCTGTTAGTTATGTTGATGAATATTCTGACGGTCAGGCACAGTTTAGTGGCCAGTCGAGTCCAAAAGACATTGAGGGTCATAGGAAGGGAGAGAGTCACAAGGACACAGTGATGCAGAGCCGAACGAAGTCGATAATTTCCCTCTTCACTATATCCATCAGCTTCATACTAGAGGTCGGTGAACGGTGCAAACATTTTATACTTGGACTTTAAAGGGACAAATGGGGGAAAGTACAGATATCTAGGCGTTTTTACGTACGTCGGAGAAATGCCGAAATATTTCATGTGCAGCACAAACACATTATTTTATGCAGTGACTCTGCCTAAGTTCAGAGCGAAGTTCATGAATGTAGTGCACCAACTGGTCACGGGAATTCTTCACTTAATGACTCAGCCAAACAACTGAGAGAGCAACACAGTGATCCCAGTGCAGGAATTGTATATGTACGGCCCAGAATCCATCAGCACCATTACATGCATCTGAGGAGAAACACGCAGCGGTGGATGGGGATGGATGAACATGATGGGTCACCATTCACCACACTCCGGAACATACTGCCATTCCTGATTAATTGGCGGATTGACAGACACAGGCTTACACATATAAGGAGCAGCAGGAGGCCTTTCCGCCATTCAAGACTGGTCTTCCTGCCAGCCCAGAGAATTGCAGCTGATTTTTCCTTCCATGCGTGCCTGAGGACAATGTACGATGTGGTTCTGTCTCTGTCTGATCACGAGAATCCCTCTCCTGAATAAAGCACAAGTGACCGTTCAGCACGTCATGATGCACAGATTGATTTCAATGACACTTTTCTGGCAACTTTGGAAATATCGAAATATCAGTATCTGTACCTCCTGCACCCTGATAGCTGAACTGTTACTTCAGTTCAATTACCTAAGCCCAAAGAACGAAAGAAGACAGAGTAATATTTAGTGAAAGACAGGATTCGATTTATTTTATCCATGTTTGAACCAAGAATGCAACAAATAATGTTTTTTTTTTCCATGTTGGAGCTGTTTGTGTCCACACATAAATTTTGTTACATCTTGGATCATGAGGTCATACAATGTAGACGTTGAATTAGGCCATTTCGCCCATTGAGTCAGCTCTGCCATTTCATCATGAAGGATCTATTTTTCAATTTTATTCTTCTGCCATCTCCCCATAACTTTTGATTCACTTACCAAACAGGAACCTATATATCTCTAATTCAAATTTATTTGTCATAGATCAGGCTAGACGCTCTCAAAACATTTCAAAATGGAAGATCAGATCCTGACATTTCGACTTGTTTTGAGCAGGTGTACAGTGGATGTTCCAGGAGTGATGGAGCTGTTCAACATTCCTCAATTTTAATGGAAACATGATTTAGTCACAGATTACCAAATAAAACACAAACAAAAGAGAATAGAATACAGAATAATTAACCTATTGGAAAACCCAACAGACTATCCCAACTTAATGATTTATCTAAAGTCCTGCAACAATCCTCATAAATACCGCTTGCCACGTAAGGTAAAATCAAAGTTATGGTCTTACAGGAGAGATTTCAGAGAGAGATTCAGCATGGAACAACATCTTCAATGCAGCTGTTACTTTGATAAACAGCCTAAAAAAACTCACAGCTTGCTGACACCAAAGGTATCTAAATCTGACTGAGCTGGGAGAATTGGCCACTCACCTTTCATTGGAAAAACGTTTTTTTACACTTGAAAGCCTTTTCCTTACGGCAGTATCTATTATCTAGCATGATATTGTCCCTCCAACCCATCCAAGCTAGACATCACGGAATCGCTGTGAGACAGAAAAAATTCAGCTTGTTAGGTGTACGATGATTTTAACGAATATAGAGGTTCTTTCAAAGAAATAGTTTTAAGCTAAGAAATAACATTGAGTGTTGTAACTGACCACAAAAGAAACAGGAAGAGCATTTTGCAATAAGCTTATAGTTGGTAGGTGATCTTTTTGGACGACCAAAATACTAAAAGATGATCTCAGAAGTCAGAAGGTTAAAAAAGAGGAAATGGATACAATAACAGGAATGCTGTAACGTACAAGGACAGCCAAATAAGACAGATTTAAAAGGAAAACATGTGAGGTAATTAATAAGTATGATCGGCTTCAACTTGGGTGCAGGGAATAATCAAATAAGGGGATAGAATGAAATAGACACTTATCATAGGTTTATTGCTTAGTGTAGGGGTGTCCATAGACCCCTCAGAAAAGTATTAAAACTCTCTGTATTTTACTGTAGGGTGTGACTCTCCTTGTAGAGCCGCCCATCTTGAAAGATGTTCGAAAAAATGTACTCCTTCAGAACTCTTTGACTCGGACTGAAAATTATTGATTATTTGGGTTCGTTTTTCACAATTGCAGACTCGTCCCGGGTGAACTTCAGCTCCTAAAAAGGCTCCCACCGTCGATAACTGAGAATGGGCGCCCCGTTCCTTTTGAACGGTCTCGCATTTTTCAGCGGTGGGTGGTGTGACTCTCCTTGTAGAGCCGCCCATCTTGAAAGATGTTCGAAAAAATGTACTCCTTCAGAACTCTTTGACTCGGACTGAAAATTATTGATTATTTGGGTTCGTTTCTCACAATTGCAGACTCGTCCCGGGTGAACTTCAGTTCCTAAAAAGGCTCCCACCGTCGATAACTGAGAATGGGCGCCCCGTTCCTTTTGAACGGTATCGCATTTTTCAGCGGTGGGTGACGTGAGGGATTGTCTGAATTGAATCCTTTAAGAGTCGTTACGAACCAGTTGGTAATGATTGTATGTACCTTGAGTTGGACTAAAGGGGACCTTGGGTGGGACCCAAAAGGGGAAGGCACAACCGGAAGATGTCTATTAGCCAGGTAACTCTGACCAAGACCAAGATAAGACAACTGACTTTTAAGTACTATCTTGGTGGCTGGGGTTGGGTTTTAGTAGTCATCAGGGACTAACGAAAGTAACCTGGGTGTTCGGGAGTACCAAACTCCTACCTCGAGTTGGATTCGAGGTTTCTGGTTCATAGGGTTGGACCCCAAATTCGACTGACTTTTCGCGATTTACAAGGACACCAGAATCACCTCACAGGGGTCAGGCTAACCCCTAAAAAGTGTCCTACCTTGAGTTGGACGCAAGGATTTTCTGGGGTAAGAATCCTCAGTTTCTATAGGGATTGGTTCCCTATAGGGAGAGGTGATTGAGGCCAATTGAGGTTGGTGAACGAGGGTAAAATGGTTTGTGCAACAAGTAGTAAAGGAAAATCCTCCGTTGAGAAGGGAGGCGTGCCTGGCAACATTCCTCCAGAAAATCCATTAGCTTGGATGTTAGGAAATGAACACACGCACACGACAAAAAGAAGGGAAGAAGATGATAAAGTATTGTTGTTTCGTATGGATTAAGGATCCTATTCTTCGTCCTGCCATCTTCTAGACAAAGTACGGGTCGAACGAAGAATGGGTTTGTCAATATTCAAATTTATATGTTAATGAAAAAGGAGGCTTTAGTCAGGAGGAGTCTGGTTATGCCTCCTGTTGGAAGGGTGAATCTAAACTACGGATATGCACTGTAAAAATAGTTGAAAAGAAAATCTCCAGTGCACCACCTCTATCCCCATGGGAGGTATTAGACAATTTACCCCCGCCATATGGAAGAATCCAACAGCCCCTGGCGGTTTCTGGTACGAGTCAGGGGCAGGGGGATGAAGGTCCCACCACGTCTGAGACAGAACAGGAAATAGATAAAAGTCAGGTCCCGATTGCAAAACGCACCCGAAGCCAAATGGAAAGATTAGAGGAAAGTGAAGGGGATGCGGAAGAAATGTTGGTCCAAAACATGCTTCTATTAAGAGAGGTCCCGATCAGGCAAAGATAAATTTGATTTGTTAATGCCCTTTTAACTAGTGGGAAAGTAAGGTCCTTTAAAAGAGAAATTAAAATACTTATAGGAGACCCGGTAGGTTTGTCAGAAAAAATTGATCAATTCCTGGGTCTGTATGTATATACTTGGACAGAATTGATGTCCATACTAAATATTTTATTTAGTGGAGAAGAAAGAGGGCTGATAAGGAAAGCAGCATTTGGTGTCTGGGAGAGGAAACTCCGCGTGGGAACTGAAGGGGCAGGTCAGGAAGAGGATAAGTTTCCCTTAAGAAACCCCAATTGTGATAATCACAAACAAAAAGATAGGGGAAAGATGAAAATTATGAAAAATTTATTAATAAGGGCAATTAGAGAAGCCGCCCCGAAGTCTCAAAATTTAACAAAGGCATTTGATGTATGTCAAGAAAAGGAAGAGAGTCCCTTGGAGTTTTTACAAAGACTGAATGATTCTATGTGCAAATATTCTGGGATGGATTTTGAAGGGCCAGTAGGAAAAGGATTGTTGAAAATATACTTTGTGACTAAGTCTTGACCAGATATTCAGAAGAAAATACAGAAAATATAGGGATGGAGAGAGAAACCATTAGATGAATTGCTGCAGAAGGCTCAGAGAATATTTGCAAGGAGAGAGAACGAAAAGCAGAAAAAAAGGCAAAAATAATGATAGCCACTATTGAGGTGATAATAAAGGAAAAGATAAAACTACAAGGAGAAGGAAACCATAATGGTCGGGGAGGAGATGTTAAGGGATCTGGTGGACAGGAACAAGGATCAAAGTGGATATCCCCACAGGCAGGATGATATTACTGTGGAAGGACAGGTCACTTTAAGAGAGAGTGTGCAGATCTGAAAAAGGAAGCAAAGGCAATACCATTTATTAACCTTGATGAAAAATAGGGGTGTCAGGAGTTCCTGCCCTCGGGGACCCTTGATAAATTTAAACGTGGGACTTTATAAAGAGGATATAGTTTTCCTAGTCGATATGGGGGCAGTAAGGTCATCCTTAAATTTTAAGCACAAGGGAGCGAGAATAAAAGGGTTAATTGGATTATGGCGGCAGTTCTGAGATAAGAGCAACTAAGAATCCGTTTTGCGCTCATGACAAGATACTGTCAACAAATTGGGATTGAATTAACTGCAAATGGTGCTATGAAATCTGTTGAGGTTCTTAAAAATGAATGTGCTCGAGAAAACAATTACAGAAACAGAATGAGAAGTCTCAAGTGACTGGTAAACAAACAGAACTGCGCAATTACAGTTTTAAAAATGCTTTAGTCACTTGTTGCGTTTTCAACCTGAACTACAGATAATGATTTCTATATTTATATAATATATACTTAATATTTAATATTTATAATAAATCGATTGTGCTCGCCTGAAATCAATATTAATTGTTAGGATCCCTTCATACGTTCTCAGTGGCCTGTTATATTGACTCTGGTTAACTTAAAACATGACTGCATTTATTTATTGTTAATTAAAGAATGGAAAGTTACATTAGTAGCTGATGAGGTAACCAAAGAAGCAGCCCTGAATCCACAGGAAGCAGTGTTTTATTCCCTAATATGTACTGTCCCAGGTGCTCAGGAAGCTCCTATCTCTGGCCACTGCCAATCCCAGAAACTAAAGATTTGTTCTGAAAGAAGAAAATGCTGGGCTTGTCCTCCTCTTTGTTTTTCCTTAGGTTTACTGGCACAGACTCCGCCCCTTGAATTCGCTGTGCATCCGCTCAGACCGGGAGTTTGGGTCTTAGTAAAATCACGGACAGAGATTAAATTGCAACCAGACTGGGAAGGGCTGTACCAGGCTCTCTTGTCCACTGAAACAACAATAAGGACGGCGGAGAAAGGCTGGACTCACTCCACTCGGATCAAACTGACAGTGGAATCTCCAGTTGAGGAAGACGTCTGGACAGCCGAATCAACGCAAGAACCGCTGAAACTCAGGCTAAAGAGACTTTGACTAACTGATTATAAAGAGGTGACGCGAGCGCGAGATTATTTCTGTCGGATTGTGTATTAAGTGTTTTTTTGTGATTCAGCACGATTTTCAGAATGTTGGGGATGCTTCGAGTTATGATACTCGCCCTCTTAATATTGGTATTTTGTCAAACATTATTTTCATGTGTGTTATTAACGGTCCCTGAGTCTGATAATCCGCAAGTAACAGACCTAATGCATGCATCTTAGTAAATTGTGGGGATGGACATAATCAGAGACAGTACAGCAGCTCAGAGATACATCTTAAGTCCTTTGGGGATGGCCTCGAGGATGGTACCTGGTATCATAGTCTCGTCACGGTACAGCGGGCCCCCTATTTTGGATAGAAATTAAAAAAAAAACAGGAATGATTTCTTGGGCTATTGTTTTCGAATTAGCATAGGACAGCAAAACGGGCAGAACTACCGGAAAATAAGGTGCAAAGTTTCACCCCTCCCGATCACCTTAAAGTAGTAAACATGATAGTGATTAAGGACTTAAAACAGACCACTGATATAGAAACTGGATACGGGGATACAAATACTTGGGCTGAATGGGTGAAAAATACTGTGAAAAATCTGAATAAAAGCAATTGCTATGCATGTGCCTCAGGTGACTGGTGCCTCGTGTGGTCCCCTTTCCGGTCGGGAGAAAGTAAGACAGGGCTGGTGTAATATGCATGATAGCCCTGAATCAGGATGAGACGGCGTGGGACAACCCAGGCTGTCGGTCATTGCTGTTGTTGTTGTCTCCCCTGAAGAAGAAGGAATTAAAAACTCCCCCTTCATTTTCGGACGTACGGGGATCACACCTCCTGTGTACGAAGGCAGGGGTCGGACTGGTCCCGATTTCTAGGAGACTTAAAGTCATGCTTGGAAATGGAATCGGTTTCCGAGACAGAATGGGGAGGGAACTATTCAGCTTTAAATTTACCCCTAGCGGATTTGTGGTGGTACTATGGCGGAAAGATTCTAAGACCTACTATGCCCTCTGACTGGCGAGACACTTGTGTAATTGTACAATTGGCTATTCCATTCACCCTAGCATTTGAACAAGGTGAGATTCCTAAAATGAAGAAAAGGAGGAGGGCACGGTCAGTCTTTGCTACCTCCTTTGATGATGATGTTTATTTGGATTTGATAGGGCTTCCCAGAAGGGTTCCGGATGAATTTAAGGCCCGTAACCAGATAGCAGCTGGATTTGAGTCTCTCAACTGATGCGTTACGATTAATAAAAATGTCCGTTGGATTAATTACATCTTTTACAAAAAACAAAGATTTATAAATTCCACCAGAAACGGTGTTAAAGGAATAACTGAACAGTTCGATGCCACAAGCAGGATGGCCTGGGAAAATAGAATGGCCTTAGATACGATGTTGGCAGAAAAAGGGGGAGTTTGTGTTATGTTAGGGGGAAGTTGGTGTAACTTTATTCCGAATAACACGGGCCCAGACAGCTCGATTACTCGAGCCTTACAAGGATTGACGACACTCTAATGTGAATTGTCTGAAAATTCTGGGGTGTACATTTCAGTAAAGGGGTGGTTGGAGTCTTGGTTCGGCAAATGGAAAGGAGTTGTGGTTTCTATTCTAACCTCCTTGACATTGGTCATTGGGATTCAGGCAGCACTTGGCTGTTGCATGATTCCTTGTGTTCGGGGTCTCGCTCAGAGAATGATGGAGACCGCCTTGACCAAACAGATGCCCCCAAAGGGTATTCAGGGGGACGGCCTTTACTTGTTAACAAGTTATGATGTTGGGAATACGCCCGAAGGCGTTTCCAAAGTAGATGAGCTTTCACGTCTGAGGCTCACTAACCTGGAGGCCTCATTGTCCCAGAGTCAATGAGATCAACATACAGTGACAAAAAGAAAAGAACGGATTGTGAGAGAGTAAATTTCAGCTTCTCAGGTGTATGTTGATTTTAACGAATAACGGTCTTATAAATCAATAGTTTTAAACTAAGAAATAACTTTCAGTGTTGTAACTGACCACAAAGGAAGGAGGAGGGGCATTTCGCTGAAAGTTTATAGGCCTGCTTTTTGGACTATCAAAATAGTAAAGGATGATCTCAGAAGTCAGAAGGTTAAAAAATAGGAACTGGATACAATAACAGGAAGGCTGTAACGAACAAAGACAGCCAATAAGACATATTTAAAAGGAAAACAAGTGAGGTAATTAATAAGTATGATCGGCTTAGGCTTGGGTGCAGGGAATAACCAAATAAGGGGATATAATGAAATAGACACTTATGATAGGTTTATTGCTTAGTGTAGGGGTGTCGAGAGACTCGTCAGAAAAGTATTTAAAAACTCTGTATTTTACTGTTGGGTGTGACTCTCCTCGTAGAGCGCCCCCCCCCCCCCTCCATATTTAAAGGTGTTTGAATAAATGTACTGCTTTGGAACTCTTTGACTCGGACTGAAAATTATTGATTCAGTGGGTTTGTTTCTCACACGCTGCATTTACAAACATTCTAAGAAAAAATCCCAAGGACATCAAAACCTGAGTAAAGGAACAGCATCATCACGCACTCAATGTCCTGGCCTCTCCAGCCCTTTACATTGATAGTATCCTTAGGTTAGCCATCCTTTGGCTGAAGAAATTAATCTTTATCTCAATTGCAAAGCTGGTCCGTTCGCTCTGAGGCTGTGCCCTCAGGTTGTACTCTTCCTACATGTGGAGAAGTTATAAGTAGAAGCTCAAATGGGAGAACGCTTCACAAAAGGAAGTACAATGCTGATCTGAGGCTGTGAATGACAGTCCACAGGACTGCTTGGAATTGGTGGACTGGACCGTGTTCAAGTATTAAGAAGAAAACCTGGATGTCTAACCACCACAACGGACATTATTCACAAATGCGTGGAAGACAGTATATTGAAAAAGTCAATCTGAGTGTTCCCCAAGTGTGACTTTGTGTGAACCAGGGAATCCACTTCCGACTGAAGACCAGACAGGCAAGATTAAAGTGAGAAGAGCCAGACTTAAATAGAGAAGGCAAATCTGATTTTCACAGCGCCATCAGGGATGAAAAGAGGGAGTACCAGACGTGAGAGGCCCATACTTACTTCGCAGATCCCGCCGACTATGGCAAGGACTAAATAACATTATTGAATGCAAAATACAGCAGAGAAAGATAGCAAAGACACATCCCTCCCTGAGGCGCTCAATCATTTCTCTGCTCTGTTTGAGCAGAATGCCAGTGGCATAGTGACACCTGCTCCAAAAGCCCCAGACACACCTATTCCTTCGGTCACCGCTGCACATGTCAAAATAGTTTTACTGAGAGGCACCACAAGGAAATCGACAAGCCTGGATGGAGTCCCTGGTCATGTGCCTGGATCCTGTGCAACTGGTGGAGGAATTCACCAAATCTTCTAACTCTCCGCTCAACAAGCTGAAGGCCCCATCTCCTTGAAGACCACCACTATCCCTGTACCTAAGAAAGCACATGCAATGTCACAACTTGCGTTCCCACCTTTTTTTTGTGTCATCTTCAAATTTAGCAACAGTGCTTTCACGTAAATCCTGCAGGTCCTTCATAGACACATTAATTCATTTGATATGTTGGAGCTTTTTGTCTAGATAAATATTGTTGTGTATTGGAGCTGGTTGTGCTTGCATAGAATATTATTGTGCATTCGAACATAAATATTGTTTGTATTGAAGATGTTTGAGTTTATATCGAAATATTGTTGCATGTTAGAACTGTTCCTGTTTATTATGTAAATCCTGATGTGTATTGCAGCTGGTCCTATTGATACATCAACACTGTATTAGTTCATGTTAAAGTTGTGCCTTTCTTCTTCCCATCAGTAATATTGTATCTGATGGTGTGGGCCTGCTGCTTCTCTCCTGCAGCACTTTGGGAAGGATCTGCTGTCCCAGCATTGGGCAGAGAGGCGGCTGCACAGAGGAGGGGCAGTCGAGTTTTAGCGGTTGTGGGGAATTATCATTAGTGAAAATCGTTTCTGGTAATCGTAGAGATTAAACACATATTCTGGAATGGAGGTCGGTGTGGAGGGCAATAATTAAAGAGCAATGGGAAAACAGAGAGGGATAAATACAGATAGAGAGATGGTTAAATATTGCAATAGGGAGAGAATACTGGGAAGATAATTAATAGATAACTGAAGAGGTTCGAGAATGATAGGGAGAGTGTTAAATGCAGGAAAAGAGGGAGGGTTAAAGACAGAAAAAGAAGAGCATTTAATAGAAATTCATAGGGGCAGAAGTATACATGGAATGAGCGGGAGAGTCCAGATTAAAGGGAATTGGAAGAGGGTTAATTCAGGGCAAGCTGCAGGGATTATAATGAAGTCTGCCAGATGAATCTCATTGAATATGAGTCCCCTGATTGGGGTTGTTACCCTGTTAATACCAGGGAGTTCTGGCTGACAGATATAAACAGGATTGTCAGGGTTTATGCTCACTCAATGACCCTGCTTTGTATTAGTTGGGTCAGCAGCATGTACGATACAACTGTGAATGCAGAGTGACTGGATGATGGACTACCACCTGTGCGGAACTTGAGAGGATATAATACAGAATAGGAGGGAGACAGTTGAACACAGGGAAGTTACCTAAGGAGTAAAGAAAGGGGCGTTAACACTGAGTAACAGAAAAAGAAATAAATAGAGAATAAAGAGGAGAACTTTGAATACAGCATAGCAGCGACAGGGTTAAATGCAAGGGAACAGAAATGTTTAAGTCCAGAGTGGGGAGGATTAAACAAGGAACAATTGTGAGAGGGCGAATTAGAGAGCAAGAGGGAGAAAGTTGAATACAGAGTAAAGATTATTGATTGGCACGCATAAAAGTCGATAAATCTTCAGGACTTGAAAAGGTGTACCAGAGACCTCTGTGCAAAGCTAGGGAAGCGATTGCTGGTCCCATTGCTGAAAAAATTGTGTCATCGATGTGCTGGAAGACTGGAAGTTGGCTGACGTGGTTCCACCGTTTCAAAAGGGTGGGAAGGACAAACCCGTGTGCTTTAGAACGGTGAGCCTGACGTCAATGGTGGGCAAATTGTTGGATGGAATCCTGAGCGAATGAATATACATGTATTTGGAAAGGCAAGGACTGATTAGTACTAGTCAACATGGCTTTGTGTGGGTAAAATCATGTCTCACAGACGTGATTGAGGTTTTTGAAGAAATAACACAGAGGACTGATGAGTGCAGAATCGTGGAAATGATCTCTATGGACTTTAGTAAGGCGTCTGACAAGGTTCCACATGGGAAACTGGTAAGCTAAGTTTGATCTCATGAAATACAGGGAAAACTAGCCATTTCGATTAAGAACTGGTTCAATGGTAGAAGGTAAAGGGTGATGTTGAAGGTTTCTTTTTCAGACTGGAGATCTGTGATCAGTGGACTGGAGCTGGGTCAACTCTTTTTCGTCATTTATATAAATGATTTCGATTTGGGCAGAAGAGATATAGTTAGCAAGTTTGTAGATGACACCAAAATTGGAGTTGTCGTGGACAGCGAAGAGGGTTACTTCAGATTACAACGGGATCTTGATCAGATTGGCCAATGGGCTTAGAAGTGGTAGATGGTGTTTAATTTAGATAAATGCGAGATGTTGCAGTTTGAGAAAGGAAATTTTAGCCGGACTTATGCAATTAATATTAACATCCTCGCAAATGTTGCAGAACAAAGAGAACTCGGAGTGTAGCTTCATAACTCCTTGATTGTGGATTCGCAGGTGGATAGGACAGTGAAGAAAGCTATTGGTATGTTTTCCTTTATTTGTCAGAGTATTGAGTGCAGGAATTGGGAGGTCATGTTGCGGCCGTAAAGGACATTTGTTCGGCCACTTTTGGAATTTTTCATGCAATTCTGGTCTCCTTCCTATCAGAAGGATGTTGTAAAACCTGGAAGGGTTCAGAAAGGATTTACAGAAATGTTGCTATGGTTGGATGATTTGAGCTATACGGAGATATGGAAAAGGCTAGAGCTGTTTTCTCTGGAGTCTGAGGAGTGGCCTAATCAGGGTTTATAAAATCATGAATGGCATGGACAGAATAAACAGACAAGGTCTCTTCTCTGGGTTGGAGAAGTCCAGAACTAGAGAGCATAGGTTGCGGGAGAGATGGGACAAATATAAAAGAGACCTAAGGGTAAACTTTTTCACGCAAAGTGTGGTCTGTGTACAGAATGATTTGCCAGAGGAAGTGATGGAGGCTAGTGTAATTGCATCATTTTAAAGGCATCTGGATGGGTGTATGTATAGGAAGGGTTTGGAGAGGTATGGGCTGGGTGCTGGCAGGTGGAACTAGATTCAGCTGGGATACCTGTTCGCAATGGACGAGTTTGATGGTAGGGTCTGTTTCAGTGCTGTACATCTCTATAACACTATGACTCCAGTAGAGACATGTCCAGCTTTCGTCAGTGTTGGGGGCGGAGCATTGCTTTCAGATGAGCTACTAACAAATCGTCTAATCACTTCAAATTCCAAAACATCAACATTAAGCCTTACTTTCACTCTGTCCATTGAGACAATTCGTTGCCTCCCTGTTGCATTGCCCGCCAGGATCACTTCTCTCCACCTCACCAACTAATCCTCATTCCTAAACATATTTTCGATGATCCTCACACAAATTCCCACGCCTCACGCCTTTCCCTTTCCTGCGTGACTTGGCGTTTTTTCAAGTAGAACACTGTGGAGTGACATAAGACCCATCTGCTATTTTTGTCCTCAAATGCGAGGGCTTGAATCGACTTCTGCTGTTCCCCTTTGGCATCTCAAAATGAGTTAAATTACCTTCTTCAATTCCTCTGTTATAGTTTCAAGAAGGGGCTTTGTTTTTATTCATTCAGAGGATGAGGGCGTCGCTGGCTAACACGAGCATTCATCGTCCATCCCAAATTGCTTAGAGGGCAGGTAAGTGTGAACCACAATGCTGTGGGTCGGGAGTCACATGTAGTACTTACCAGAGAAGAACAGCAGTTTCCCTCTCTTAAGGTATGAGTGAACCGACAACCAGTCCTCATTAGCCTCTTTAATTCCAGACTTCTCCTGAATTCAAATACCATCATCTGCTGTGTCCGCGGCACCAGGACATTTCCTGACTCTCTGGATTGACAGTCCAGTGATAATTCCACTTGGCCATTGCCTCCTCCTGCTGAATGGACTCCTCCAGTGGAACAGGCTGGAGAAGGGGCTGAACAAAACAAAAAGAACTGTGGAAGCTAAAAATCAGAAACAAAAAAACAGAAAGTGCTGTTCATTCAATCAACACATTTTCAGCATCAATATGCGACCTCATCCAAGTCTGACATTCTGACAACCCAGGCCATTGCGTGAGTCGAACCCCCATCGATGAACTCCATTAGATGCCTCCCAACCTGGTGATGATCCCCTACAACTTCTTCCGTCAGGCAGAAGGTACAGCACGCTGACACACACACCTGCAGGTTCAGGAACAGCTTCTGCCCAGCCGTTATTCGACTATTGAGTAGACTTTCTTGACTCCAGTTATGCTGTTATTTTTTCTTACGTTGATTCTCTTGTACTTCCCATGTAATGTAACCTGTACGCCT
>NC_057730.1:60034096-60049269 GCF_004010195.1 Chiloscyllium plagiosum | reverse complement strand
CATAGACGTACTAAAACATATAGGAACACACTCATGTATGGACAGAATGCACACATCCACGCATAATGAAATACAGTCATACTGGGAGAGAGAAACCAAGCTGCACAGGCGTGCGCATGCACGCATGCGCTTGCACGCACATACAGACAAACATACAGACATAATGAAAGCGTTAGGAACACACCTATGTGCATACCGAATGCACACATATCCACACACACACAGAAATACATGCATACTGAGCTATAGAAACACATCTCCACACAGACACAGGATCACAACCACACCTCACACACATACATAAACGAATTCAAAGTAAGAGACATGACACATCAATCTGCAAGAATTGAAAGAAACATCTTATACATATACACAAACACATTCAAACACAGTTCCTGAACCAAACCACAATTAAATATCGATAGAGAGCGACTCACAGAAACAAACAGAGACACACCCACAGAAAGGCATAGAGACATCGTGCTGAGGACACAGAAAGAACTTTACACACGGACAGATATACAAGTACACTCTGAACAATACACTCACCTGCTTAAACAAGAGCACAGCCAGGCAGAGACCCACCCCGGACTCCCATAATTATACACTGGCACTCACAGAGACACAAACACATGGGGTCACAGAACCATCATGACATGGTGACAATAACAAACACACACACACACACACACACACACACACACACACACACACACACACAATGAGTACCACATCGGCACACTAACATACACCCACATAAAAAAACTCAACTTCACAGAACCCCCTCATACAGAATGAATAACATTTACCAAACATATAAACACATGAATGTGAAATCATAGAAACACTTCCCGATACATACAAATATAAACCCACACAAAGATACATAAACACATTCATAATGTACAATACTCCAACGGCAAAAACTGAGGGACGCACACACACAATGTTGGCCGTATTAGCCAAGAACTTCCGAAAGCTGATTGGAGGCAGATGTTCACAGGTAAAGGGACAGCTGCAAAATGAGAAGACTTCAGAAATTAGATAACAAGGATATGGAGAAAGTATATTCCTGTCAGGGTGAATGGGAAGGCTGGTAGTTATAGGGAATGCTGGATGACTAAAGAAATTGAGGGTTTGGTTAAGATAAAGAAGGAAGCATATGTCAGGTATAGACAGTATAGATCGAGCGAATCCTTACAAGAGTTTCCAGGAAGAAGGAGTATACATAAGAGGGAAATCAGGAAAACGAAAAGAGGACATGAAATAGCGTTGGCAAATAGAATTAAGGAGAATCTAAATGGTTTTTGCAAATATATTAAAGACAAAAGGGTAACTAGGGAGTCAATACTTTCCATCAAAGATCAACAACGCAGCCTTTGATTGGAGACACAGAAAATGGGGGAGATATTAAATGGATATTTTGCATCAGTAGATATTATGGAAAAAGGATATGGAAGATATAGACGGTAGGGAAATAGATTGTGACATTTTCCAAAATGTCCAGATTACTGAGGAGGAAGTGCTGGATGTCTTGAACGATTAAAGGTAGATAATTCCCCAGGACCTGATCAGGTGTACCCGAGAACTCTATGGAAAGCTAGAGAAGTGATTGCTGGGCCTCTTGCTGAGATATTTGTATCATCGATAGTCACAGGTGAGGTGCTGAAAGACTGGAGGTTGGCAAACGTGATGCCACTGTTGAAGAAGGGTGGTGAAGACAATCCAGGGAACTATTGATCAGTGAGCCTGGCCTCAGTGGTGGGCAACTTGTTGCAGGGAATCCTGAGGGACAGGATGTGCATGTATTTAGAAAGGTAAGGACTGATTAGGGATATTCAACACGGCTTTGTGCATGGGAAATCATGTCTCACAAACTTGATTGAGTGTTTTGAAGAAGTAACAAAGAGGATTGATGATGGCAGAGCAGTAGATGTGATCTATATGGACTTCAGTAAGGCGTTCGAGAAGGTTCCCCATGGAAGACTCGTTAGCAAGGTTAGATCTTATGGAATCAAGGGAGAACTAGCCATTTGGACAGATAACTTGCTCAAAGATAGAAAACAGAAGGTGATGGTGGACGGTTGTTTTTCATACTGGAGGCCTGTGACCAGTGGAATACCACAAGGATTGGTGCTGGGTCCTCTACGTTTTGTCATTTACATATATGATTTGGATGCGAGAATAAGAGGTACAGTTAGTATGTTTGCAGATGACACCAAACTTGAAGGTGTAGTGGACAGCAAAGAGGGTTACCTCAGATCACAACAGAATCTGGACCTGATGGACCAATGAGCTGAGAAGTGGCAGATGGAGTTTAATTTAGATAAATGCGAGGTGCTGCATTTTGGGAAAGCAAATCTTAGCAGGACTTATACACTTAGTGGTTAGGTCCTGGGGAGTATTGCTGAACAAAGAGACCTTGGAGTGCAGGTTCATAGCTCCTTGAAATTGCAGGCGCCGGTAAATAGGATAGTGAAGTAGGCGTTCGGTATACTTTTCCTTATTGGTCAGAGTATTTAGTACAGGATTTGGGAGGTCATGTTGCGACTGTACAGGGCATTGGTTAGGCCACTGTTGGAATATTGCGTGTAATTCTAGTCTCCTTCCTATCGGAAAGATGTTCTGAAACTTGAAAGGGTTCAGGAAATATTTACAAGAATGTTGTCAGGGTTGGAAGAGTTAATCGACAGAGAGAGGCTGAACAGGCTGGGGCTGTTTTCCCTGGAGCGTTGGAGGCTGAGGGGTGAATTTATAGTGGTTTACAGAATTATGAGGGGCAGGGATAAGATAAATGGACAAAGTAACAGGGAGTCCAGAACTAGAGGGCGTAGGTTTAGAGTGAGAGGGTCAGGGTTGGAAGAGTTAATCGATAGAGAGAGGCTGAACAGGCTGGGGCTGTTTTCCCTGGAGCTTTGGAGGCTGAGGGGTGAATTTATATTGGTTTACAGAATTATGAGGGGTAGGGATAAGATAAATGGACAAAGTAACAGGGAGTCCAGAACTAGAGGGCGTAGGTTTAGAGTGAGAGGGGAAAGATATAAAAGAGACTTAAGGGGCAACTTTTTCACACGATGAGTGGTACGTGTTTGGAATGAGCTGCCAGAGGATGTGATGGAGGTTAGTACAATTGCAACATTTAAGACGCATTTGGATGGTATATGAATATAAAGGTTTTGGAGGGCCATGGGCCTGGAGCTGGCAGGTGAGACTAGATTGGATTGGGATACCTGGTCGGCGTGGACAGATTGGACTGAAAGGTCAGTTTCCATGCTGTACATCTCTCTGACTCTATGACACACAGAGTGACATCCCCACAAAGGCAATGAAACCCTAACCCACACACAGAGCACACACAGAGCCTCACACAATGAAAGGGAAACACATAAACACGCCTCCCTCCCAGCCACAGCGAGAGGAAAGGGGATGATCAAAGTTCAGCAGACATACTTAATGTGTCAAAGTATTGCTGGTGTATCTGCGTACATTGTATTTTCCAAAATCAATTCCTGACAAAGGATCAGTGAATGAAGGGATCAGGAATGGATTTGAATCAATGCAAGTGAGTACGTACTGAACTGAGACAATGTGTGAAAAAGACACAGACAGCGCGCGAGAGAGACAGAGACAGACAGAGAATGAGCTAGCCACAGAGACAAGAACGATAAACATAGTGGAAGACAGAGGGACAGACAGACAGACAGATAGGTAGAGAGAGAAACAGAGACAGAACGATACAGGCAGGGAAACACACAGAGTGAGACAGAGAAAGTGTGAGAGAGACTGAGCAAGAAGCTGAGAAGTGGGGTACCTCACGAGAGAGAAAGAGAGGAATAGACAAAGACAGATAGAAAGAGGCAGAGAGACACAGAAAACAATATCCTTGTGCATGGAGTAGACAGAAGGTAGACTCAATACACTCTTTCAAAAGCAAACGTGGTTCTCCAATAACCAATTGATATGAGATCATCAGCACCAGGAGCCTTTCCCCTGTTGTAATAAAGTGTTTATTGTGAGCTGAACAGAGAGAATCTGACATTCATCAGGGTACAGGAGGGACTGTATCTGTCCCTCCCCCTCCTCCTGCGCAGAGGAAATGCAAAGTCCGCTCCTGTTGGTCTTGAACACTCATCCACACATCAATCAGTGAAGACCCAATGTTTCAGCTGAACCCATCTCTCACAGCCAGTCCGTCATTTCGAATCATTCTTGCAGCCTCTTTAAATCTTGCCCTGCCCCTGACAGTCACCTCTTGCTCCCTAACCTGCTGTCCCTTTTCAAGTACTTCAGTATTGTTGAAGTGGGATGTGGACATTTTCTTATTCAATTTTGGGTGATGATGTGCCGAGCGGTGGGGCTACTCGGGTGCACAGGGAAATGCGGGTTTGTTGGTACAATTGGATGAAGCCACGATCTTCTGGGCAGTCAGCAGGATCAGATATGAAGGGCTGAATGGTCTGCGGCTGTTCATTGTCTGTGTGTCCCTCTGTGTATCAATCCTTCAGTCAATCATGATTAGCAGCCTGTTCCTGAGCCATCCTGTTACCTGACCACCTGATAAACCGCTCGGTGTTATATTCAGATCCATGTGATTGTGCTGATGGAATCCTGACCGTACATGAGCAACTCCTGCACTGGGAACACTGCACTGCCTCTGGTTCTCCCTCAGTTGTTTTGCTGAGTCATTTAGTGAAGAATTTACATGACCAGTTGATGCACCGCATTCCTGAACTTCGTTCTGAACTTGGGCAGAGTCGCGGCATAAAACAATGTGTTCGTGCTGCAGCTGAAATCCTTCAGAATTTCTGCATAGCATGAAAATTCGAAGAGAGTCCTGTCCGTCATCCACCGCGGTTTAAACCGAAAATAGAAGGGAATGCTTTTCGAACACACCAGAATGGCAGTTGTAGCCAGAACCACTGCCAAGGCTTTCTCTGTCCAATATTTCCTCTTCATTTCCAGGCAGCAAATGGCCACAAAACGATCAAAGGAGAAAAGGACAGTGAACCAGACCGAACAGCCTGTGGCTGCACGAACCAGGACAAAGACAGCACTGCACACAGGGGTGAGGTCCAGAAAACACCTTGGGAAGTAAAAATGAGTGAGTTCCCACAGTATGATCTTTGTGAGAACGAACATTATATCCGATGTTGCCATCACCAACAGGCAGCGTGTTGTGCATTTAGAGAGACCGCACTTCCCAGGGATGAGGACGAGAATCACCAGAAAATTAGCTGAAAGAGACAAGAAGTAAAATGCAAATCATAAATTAATGATCAAACATTCTTCCGTCGGCCCAGAGAGCAATGGAAGATCTTAGCACCCAACTGAGTCAGCTGGGAGGTTTCCAATGTCGAGTTTGAACAGGACAGGTCCAGTGGCCTGACCCATTTCGAAACTGCTCACTCCTGGGTTTGACGAAGTGTGGGCAAGCGATCAACAGATTACAGGGTGGTATAATTTCTACGATGAAAGGAAAGAGGTTTCGAGGGGATCTGAGGAAGAGGTTTACACCCAGAGAGTGGTTGGAGTCTGGTAAATCAGTGCCTGGGAGGGTCGTGGAAGCAGGAAACCTCGCAAACTTTTAAAACGACCTTGAACACTTGAAGCATCATAACATTCGAGACTACGAGACGAGTGCTAGAAGCTGGGATGAGTGTAGATTTTGTATCGATTTGACAGCACAAAGTGGATGGAATGCAGGGCGTCTTCTGGTTCTTTGATTATAAGAATTCCTTCTGGGAAGCAAGTTGGAAAGCGAATCGTTTTCAAAAAATAAATGAAATATATTAGAATGATGAAAACATAAGACAGAAACAGATATTACTGGCAAAAGCCAACAAATATGACAGCATCTGTGGGGAGAGAAACAGAGTTAATGGAATCACTTTTCATCAGAACATCTTCATCTGAATATGGGCCACTGAACTCAAACATCATCACAGGTATCTTCCCGCACAAGCCCCTATCTTTGCAACCAAAAGACAGGGATTCATTTCAAACAAGGAATTGAGATTTAAACTGTTGATATTCACATACTATGAAACATTTGTTAGACTGCTCTACCAAAGGTTCCATAGTCGGTGATTACAGGGGCATAGTTGGAGCAATTAAGATGTATAACACAGAAATAGACCCTTCAGCTCAAATTGTCCATGCTGACCCGATATCCAAAATTAATCTAGTCCCATGTCCACCCATAGCGATCTAAACCCTTTGTATTAATTTACCCATCCAGGTATACTGTAAATGTTGCAATTGCAGCAGCTATTATAATTTCCTCTGGCAGTTCATTCCATACACACGCCACTCTTTGCATGAAAAAGTTACCCCTTAGGTCTCTTCTAATTTTTTCTCCACTTACCCTAAAACTATCCACTCTAGTTTTGGACTCCCCCCCCCCCCCCCCCCCCAACCCAGGGAAAGGAACTTGTTTATTTACCCTGTCCTTACCCATTATGTTTTGATAAACCTTCACAAGGTCACTCCTCAGCCTCTTATACTCCACGGAGGAAAGCCCCAGCCTTTTCAAATTCTCACTATAGCTCAAGTAATCTACCACTTGCAACGCCCTGATGAATCATTTCTGAATCCTTTCAAGTTTCAAGACATTCTGGAGCGAGATCAGAATTGCACACAAATTCGAAAAATGGCTGAACCAATGTCCTGTGCAGGCAAAACATTGTCTTTGAATTCCAATACTCAATGCTGTGACGAATGATGGAATGTATACCAAACGTCTTCTTCACCATCCTGTCTACCTGATACATCATTTTCAAGGAACTACGAACCTGCACTCCAAAATCTTTTTGTTCAGCAATACCATGAACAGTATATGTCCTGTTCTGATTTGCCATTCCAAAATGCAGCACCTCACATTCGTCTAAATTTAACTCCATCGGCCACTCCTTGGCCAATTGGCCCATCTGATTAAGATCCCGTTTTGCACTGAGGGAACCTTCTTCGCTGCCCACTCCCATTCTAATTCTGGTGTCATCTGCAAACTTCCTAACTGTATCTCCCGTGTTCACATCCAAGTCATCTATACGAATGAGGAAAAGCTGTGGATCCAGCACTGATCCCTGTGGCACATCACTGGTCACAGGCCTCCAGTCTAAAAACCAAACTTCCATCACCAACCTCTGTTTTCTACCTCGAGCCACTTCTGACCCAAAGGCTGGGTTTCCCTTAGTTTAAGGTGATTTAACCTTTCGAACTACTCTACCATGAGGAATCTGGTTCAACGCCTTCCTGAAGTCCATATATATATATCACGTCCAAAGATCTGCCTTCAATCAATCCTCTTCATAACTTTTTCAAAAAGCACATCAATTAGTAAGACATGATTACCCACGCACAAGGCCATGTTGGCAGTACTTATTCTGTGTTTTCCAATCAAAATACGTGTAAGTCCTGTCCCTGAGGAATCCCTCCAACACCTTGCCCACAGACGTCAGACTCACCAGTCCAGAGTTCCCTGGCGTTTCCTTACCACATTTCTAAAATAGTGGCACCACCTGAGACAGCCTCCAGTCTTCCAGCATCTCACCCATGGCCAGCAATTATACAAATATCTCAACATTGGGATCAGCAATCACTTCCCCAGGTCCCAAACATTTCTAGGGTACATCTGATCAGATCCTGGTGATTGATCCGCCTTTATACGTTTAAAGACATAAAGCACCGCCTCCTCCGCAATAGGCACATTTTTCAAGATGGCACCTTCTATTTCCCCACATTCCGTATCTTCCATGTCTTTCTCCATAGTAAATAATGATGCAAAAATACCCAATTTGTATCTCTTTTAGTTGCACACACATCTCCTGCCTTCCTGATCTTTGAGGGGTACTATTTTCTCTTGAGTTACAGTTTTGTCCTTAATGTATGTATGAAACCCCATTGGTTTCTCCTGAACCCTGTCTGCCAAAGCTATCTCATGTCCCATTTTTGACCTCCTGATTTCCCTCTTAAGTATACTCCTACATCCTTTATACTCTTCTCGTATTCACTCGATCTTTGCTGTCTGTATCGGACATATGCATCCTTCCTTTTCTTACCAAAACCTCAATTTCTCTCATCATCCAGCATTCCCGAAAGCTACCTGCCTTGATTTTCACCCAAACAGGAACATACATTCTCTGGACTCTCGTTGCCTCATTTTTCAAGGCTTCCCATTCTCCATCTGTCCCTTCACCAGAGAACATCTGCCCCAGTCAACCTTTGATAGTTCTTGCCTGGTACCATCAACATTGGCTTTCCTATCATTTAGAACTTCATATTTTAGTTCTGGTCTATGCTTTACCATCAGAATATTTAAACGAATAGAATTATTCTCGTTGAACCCAAAGTGCTCCACCACTCACAACTCAATCACTTATCCTAAGTTATTTCCTTAGAGTTGATCTAGTGTTGTGCCTTCTCTAGTAGGTACGTCCACATACTGAATCAGAATTTCTTCTTCCACACTCTTAACAAATTCCACTCCATCTAAACCCTTAACACTACAGAAGTCTGAGTCTGTGTCTAGAAAGTTAAAATTACCTCCCATTCCCACCCTATTATTGTTACAGATAACTGAGATCTCCCTAAAAAAATGTTTTATCTCAAATTCCCACTGACCACTGTGTTCCTGGGCGGGGGCTCTGCCATACAATCCCAATAAGGTGATCGTTGCTTCCTTATTTCTCAGTTCAACCCTAATAACTTCCCAGGACGTATTCCGAGGAATACAGTCGAGAGTGTGATGCTGGAAAAGCACAGCAGTTCAGGCAGCATCCGACGAGCAGGAAAAGCGACTCTTCAGGCAAAGGCCCTTCATCAGGAATGAGGATGGGAGCCTTGGGGTGGAGACATAAATGGGAAGGGGCTGGGACATAAATGGAAAGTGTGATAGATGGATGGAGGTTGGGGTATAGGTGATAGGTCAGAAGGAAGGATGGGATGAATAGGTGGGAAGAAAGATAGACAAGCAGGACAGGAGGGCGGTGCTGAGCTGGAAGGCTGGAACTGGGATAAGGTTGTGGGGAACTGGAAAGAGGAAACTGGTGAACTCCGCATTGATGCTGAGGATTGGTAGTTGCTAAGGCATTCTTCTTCCAGGCGTCAGGTAAAAAGGGAGTGACAATGGTGCATGCCCAGGACCTGCATGTCCTCGGCAGAGTAGGAGGGGGAATTGAAGTATTCGGCCAAAGGGCGGTGGTGTTGGTTGGTGCGAGTGTTCCAGAAATGTTCTCTGAAGTGCTCTGTGAAGAGGCGTCCTGTCTCTCCAATGTAGAGGAGATTATATCAGGATCAACGGATACAGTAAATGACATATGTGGAAGTGCAGGTGAAACTTTGATGGATGTGGAAGGTTCCTTTGGGGTCTTGGATGGAGGTGAGGGAGAGGGTGTGCGCAGGATTTGCTGTTGAGGGTAGCGCATAAAAGGAGCACCTCTCACAGCCACAATATTTTCCTACCCTCCAGAAGGAATTACCTAGAATCGACTGGTCAGTGCAATACAAAAACCATGAGTTGTTGCAATTGAGAATTTATTATTATTTGGAGGATAATGCCAACAAAGCTGAGAAAGGTTTATTTCATTATGAAAGGCACAAACCAAGATCTAAGCCTGCCTCTGTGATGATAAACTGAGGATTTGATAACTCGCTGAATCTCTCATAATTGTTTTGGAAAGTAAACAATTCTTTGTCATGTGTAGCAAATGTTCTAATTTTGCTTGTTCATTAAGTCAGCAAATAATACAAAACACACGTAGGGAAATGTGACTTCTTAATTGCATTCTCTGCATTATCTGGCTCAAATAATTTTGGAATGTGTTTCTTGATATTTTGTGAATAAAGTCCACAATGCAAAATGAAACATGCAGTTCACAAATGCAAGTACTGAATGTGACAACTTTAGTCCATTGTATAATAAAATACAATGTGAAAAAAATCCAGTCTCTCTGTTCAGTTGAAATCGGGGCAATTAACATTTGAACTGATAATCCGAATACTCAGCAGTTCACAGACAGTACAAGATTTCACAATACTTGTCTGAAAAATCCTTTATGTTTGTTATGCAAAGAATTCAAAAAAGTAAGCAACATTAACCTAATGAATTAATAAATGCTTATGTTCGAACCTTCGCCAATATTATTCCTCCCCATGTAAAATTGCTTCATGCATTGTAAAAATTATGAAGCTACAACATTTCTTCAAAAATCAACTGAAAGATAGCCACAGCCTCTGGAACTCACTTTAACAATCCACAGTGTTCCAGTGGTAGAAAATGGACAACACAGAAACAGGCTAGTTAACCAACCAAGCAAATACGCGTTGACATTCCTCAGTCTTTCTGCAATCTCGCAGAAATATACGAAACTTCGGGCACTTAAAGAGGTCATTCATGCCAGCATCAAGTGAATAAACAAGCTACCTGTTCTAATTCGACTTTACAGCGCCTGGTCCTCAACTTTGAGGGTTTCTACACCTCACGTGCAGATCCGAGTTCCCTTTAAATGAGTTAAGTTTGGTCACCTCAAGTAGCACCCAAACTGGGCAGTGAATTCCAGTCGTACCATCATCTTCTGAATGGAAGGGTAGGCCTCATGTTCTCGATCATCCTCCCGTCAATTGTTCTCACTCTGTGTCGGGGAGACAAGTCTCCATCGAAGACACTTTTTATTCTGTCTATCCCAATCACATCAAATATCATTTGCCTCGATTTCGGGAAAATAAAACTGCCATTCTCGTCAGATGCATAGAGAAGAGGCCCACTGCTTACTCACTCAAACAAAAACCCTCAAGCTAAACGATTTTCCTCTCTCGACATAAAAATACCACCGCTTTTATTTTCCAATGTGAGTCCCTTTCTTAATTCCACCGAAACTCTCCATAGGCTCTGATTGAAATGAAGGTCTCTGGAAGGATCACAGAAGAAATGAACAATTTTCCAAGCAATTACTACGAAATCTGACATGAAGGGGTTTCCACGGTATGTATTTAATCTAAGCCTAAATTACTGATCCTCTGCCACTGTGTGACTTTTGGGCATGACATGCCCATGTTTCAATGCCAGTGGCAGAGTGAACCCACAGAGAATCCTCACACAGATTCACACAACTTCAATGGTGCCAGGCACTTACCAGGAATTGTTACAATTGGAAGTGTTACAAAAAATATTCTCTGCACATGTTGAACTGAGAACGTCATTGTTTGCCTGAATCTCTTTGTGTCGGCGATCTCTCTGTCCTCAATGCCGAGGTGACATAATCTCAAAGCCTCTCATTTATATCTGCTGGCATCGCCTGGGGGACTGTTACATTACAATGTGGTTCAATTCATTTAGTTAATAATTTCAGCAAACAGGTGACAGCAGTGTGTTAACTCCCAGTTGTCAAAAAGTATTTTTAGAACTGAGGTTTATTAGATGATACAGATCTCAATCAG
The DNA here is from genome assembly GCF_004010195.1 of Chiloscyllium plagiosum. Taxonomy (NCBI): domain Eukaryota; kingdom Metazoa; phylum Chordata; class Chondrichthyes; order Orectolobiformes; family Hemiscylliidae; genus Chiloscyllium; species Chiloscyllium plagiosum. The sequence goes on along the minus strand of NC_057730.1, from coordinate 60,037,836 downwards.
TCAAAGGCAAACATTGTAAAATGTATGTTGAATAAAATCATAGAAACCTTACAATGTGGAAACAGATCAATGGGCCCATCGAGTCTACACTGACCCTGCAAAAGGTGTCCAACCCAAACCCTCCAGCTGGACCGATGAGGTGGCAGGTCTGACCACTGAGCCACTGTGCCAACCTATATAATAGCATTGATACCCCAACACCATCTGTTCAACTTTGATATCTCATTTTATTTCAGTGTCATCCTTCCCTTGCCTTGGTCCATTTGGAAAACAAGTTCCAGTTTTTGAGTGTCTCTCGGAGAAATGTTCTCGTCAACACTGCGATGTGGCTTCCCTGGTTATCAACGGTTGTTCTATGAAGGGATGATGTTGGTTAATGGAGCCAACACATTGTTGGTTTTAATAAATCCCACATCGCAAAAGAATTCCTCACCTTGCATGCATACAGCTTCTGAATCAAATATAACTTTTCCAATTAAGATAATGATTGAAAGAAGTAAAATAAGTCACTGAAAAATACCTTCAACAGTTACATAAGCTCAAATCAATCCAGATCTGTTGAAAACTTTACGCACCTCTGACCCTTCTAAATTTGAGGAATTCACCCCTGGGTTTGAAACATTTCACTCCCTCATTTTTGAACCCTACTGTCCAGACATCGTACTGATCAATCGATGCTGCACTCTAATGGACATGGACTCTCAATGCCCCAGTAGTTTTTTTCCCCCTATTTGTTTTCAAGTTGAACGCGTGTACTGTACCTTTAAGAGAGAGTAAAGGCTGTTTTGGCAGTGGGAGTTTGCAGACAACTGTCATGTGACTGACCAGCAGTCTCAGAGTGTACTGGAAAATTGAAAATATGTAATATTTGGCTGCTTTGTTCACAACAGTTTTAATTTTACCAACCAGTTTAAACAATACTAAAATGCAACAATATTTGAATTTTCATGTTTTGACGACATTGAAGCAATAAGATGGTCTGATCTTTGAGGAACACAAAAAAAAAACAGACATTGTGAAAGCCAGAGAGATAGCGACAAACTGCCATCTAGAGAGAAACTACTATCCAAAATACTCTCTATCAACAGTACCTTTTTCACATGAAACATCTTTGCAGCAAGAGCCTGAATGGTACACAGGTAAATGTGCTGTAAGAATGCAGACACTGACGATGACAGCCACTGCCTGGTTTTGAAAGGTAGGTTGACGTAATTTTAAGAGGAGTTTTTTTTGTGCATCCGTATATTGTCATAGAGTGAGAGGTAGATAACAAGCCTTTAAGGTTTAGAGTTGTAAATCGTTGTTGTTTAATGTTCACTTTTAGCACTAAAGGATAAATTGTTATTTTTTTATCTTTAAGTCGTGTAAGTGAGTTCGTTGTCATTCATACTTTAGCAGATGACGAGGCGGGGTGAACGTTTCTGGTTGTTTGATTTAATTAGCAGACGGGTCCACCACTGTGTTGTAACAATTTGCGTGCTTGTACAGGATTTGGTCGCTTTAGGCAGATCCAGTCTGAGCTTTGGACAGATCTGAACAGATTTGGGGTATAAAAGATCCCAGTAGATTTAAAGAGTTGTCGATAACGGTCCTAGATTGTTTAATTTCGGTGACATGTGTTTGGTTAAATTAAAAGTGGGAAAAAATGGCTCTGAGGATTGCTAAAGAGTTTCTGTGGTTTGAAGAATATTCCCATATTTGCCAAGAATGTTTAGAGGGACATACTTTTAGAATTAGCAACGAAGATAGAGTTGGGTTTGACCAAGGACAGAAGTAAAGCTGAAATTTTAAGAGAGTTTCTCAAATACTTAAAGGTGTCAGAGAAACAGACAAGCGCAGTAGACTTCGAAAACATCAGATTACAATTGTGGAAAATTAAGTTAGAAATGATTAGAATTCACGTGGATGAACAGAAAGTTCAGAAAGTGAGCAGAGCAGCAGAGACGGCAAATGAATACACATTGGTGCATAAAACACGATTTAGCTTCTGGCAAGAATTTCACCCTGTGAGGGACAGGCATGTGAGAAAGAGAGATGCTACACTAACAAAGAGTAGACAACACTGGTAATTGTTTACCACAGGTCAAAAACAAGAAGACCAAGAGAATGGAAAGTAGGTGAAAGCCCTCCGGTGTTTTCACTGTAATAGAGTGGGACACACAAAATTATAGTGACGGTGATTTCAGAAGAGCACTTGGAAAAGGTGCTTTCACTGCCAGAAAGTGGGAAACGTAAAATCACTGTGCTGGTCATTAAATAATGGAACTGTGGAAAAAGAAGTGTTAAAAGAAGTTAAGCCAGTGGAATTAGTGAAAGGAGTAAAGGAAAACGCAAGAAAGTCTTGGAGCTGCAGGAGCCTGGGCAGGGGCTGGGTATGGAGTCAGTGCCTGAGCTCAGTAATGAATTCGCCTCTGTGGGTAAAGATTAGTCATAAAAAAACAGAGGGAGAAGGGAAAGACTTTGTAATTTGGGGAGATACAGGATGTCACCAGCCTCTAATATTAAGAGATGAACGCATTTGCACTCTTTCTGACCTGTTACCCAAGAGAGTGTTTTTTTTTGTGGGATAAATGGACAGAACTTCAGCAGTCTCCTGTGTAACATCAGATTGGAGTGCCAACTCAGGCCTGGGGAACTAATCGTGGGAGTGACCCACAGAGTGTCAGTGCCAGGAATCCAGGCTGTTGTTGGGAAAGATTTAGTAGGGTCCAAGGTGGAAGTAACACACCTTATTGTGGAGAAGCCCAACAAAGACCAGGGAACTGAATAGTTAAAAGAAAAATACCCTGATATATTTTTCCAGAGTGTGCAGTAACAAGATCCCACTATCATGAGTCACAGCATGAAGCAAGAACTAAACAGAAAGATGAAGAATTTGAGGTTCAGTTAGCGCAGGCCACGTTTGATGTAATGCTGCAAGAAATACCTGGACAGTTAGAGGGTGAGACAGAAGTGGTTAGTCCTGAAAGGCTGAGAAACTTGCAACAGAAAGACGAGACAATAAAATATATTTATGTTCCTGGGCACTCAGAAAAGGAAGCAGAGAAAATTCCGGAGGTCTATTATCTGAAAGGTGGCATCCTAAGATGAAAATGGAGACGACAGCAGGTGAGTGCAGAGGAGAAGTGGACCGAAGTGCAACAGATTGTGATGCCAGTACCATACAGATAAGACGTGTTACGGGAAGCAAATGAATTACTGTAGGAGGTCACTTAGGTGTACGAAAGACTCAGGGTAACGCACAAAAGCTTTTCTATTAGCCTGGAATGCACAAGGATACGGTTAATGTTTGCCATACATGTCAGACATGCAAATTGTAGGTAAGCCACAGGCAGTAATAAAACCAGCAACTCTGTTGACAATTCCTTCATTTGAAGAAATAATCACACGGGTTATGATTGATTGTGTGGGTCCACTATGGAGAACTAAATTGGAAAACCAGTTCCTGCTAACCATCATAGATGTGTCTACAAGATTTCTGGAAGCAACTCCAATACAGAGTATTCCATAAAAACGGTGGTTGAGGAGTTAATAGCATTCTTCATGTAATATGGACAACCCAGAGAGATTCAATCAGACCAAGAGTCTAATTTTAGTCCAAGGTTGTTTAAGGAAGTCATGGACAGCTTGGGTATAGAGAACTTTAAATCAAGTGCGAATAATCCTAAATCTCAGAAAGCCTGAGAAAGGTGGCATCAGACCCTGAAGAACATGTTGAGAGCAGACTCTCAGTATTATCC
>NC_057730.1:60029944-60034085 GCF_004010195.1 Chiloscyllium plagiosum | reverse complement strand
TGGGGATGACATATTAGTACTGTTACCAGCCATAAGAGATCCCTTCAAAACCAGGTTTAGTGGTCCTGAACAAATTGAGAAAAAGCTGAGTCAGGTGAACTGCCTGGCAAAGACGCCAGATGGAAAAACAACTGTATCATGTATGTCATGTGAACATGTTGAAGACTTATCATAATAGGGAGAAGGAATTGGGGAAACAGGTGTTATTTACTGCCCCACAAAGTGAGGAACCAAATCCAGGTGTTGTGGAATTCGCTATGCCTCAAGATATATTAAATAATGAGGACGTTCTTGAGAAGTGGGATAGGTGAGTAAACTATCTGTCTCAGGAGTCAAGAAAATAGTTGAAATGTTTGTTACAGTAGTATGAGGACATTTCAGGAATAAGTAAAGAGGACTAATGCTATTTTACATGACGTAGGTGTCGGAAATTCTGTTCTCTGAAAAGAACACCCCTATAGGCTTCATCCTTTCAAAGCTAGACAGGTCCAGAAGGAAGTGGAGGCGATGCTAAATGAAGTATTCATCAAACAGTGTCAGACAAAGTGGAGTTCACTGATCGGGTTAGTTCCCAAACCTGATGGGATTCAACAATTTTGCGTGGGCTATTGGAAGTTCAATGCTTTAACAAAATTGAATTCATATCCAGCAGTGAGATTGTAGGAATGTAGAGAGAAAGTTGGACAAGCCAGTTACATCACAAAGTTGGACTTACTGCGTGGTTATTGGCAGGAACCTTTATAAGAGACAGCGAAATATATTTCTGCGTTTGTCAATTCAAAGTGATGCCTATTGGAATGAAGATATATCAGCCAAATTCCAAAGACTCATGAACAGAGTTGTGGTTGGGTTAAAAAACTGTGCAGTCTATTTGCACAATGCAGTCATCTTTACTGAGTCCTGGAAAGACCACGTGGTACAATTGGCAGAGGTCTTTAAACGACGACAAGAAGCAAAACTAGTTGCAAACTTAAACAAAACTGAATTCACGAAAGCAGAGGTGACGTTCTTTAGACATTACCTCGGCCATCGAAGGTTCACCCCACGGAACGCTAAGGTGAAGACCTTATAAACTTCTATAAGGAGACCACTCAGCCTCTGAGACTGCAGGGAAAGTAGCCCCAGCCTATTCAGCCTCTCCTATTAGTTCACACAGCAACCTCGGCCTGAACAGACCGAATCAATGGAGGAAGAGGAAATGAAGTAAGTGGAGTGGGGGGGGGGGGGGGGGGGGGTGGCGGGGTGGATACCACTGAGAAACAACTGAAAAAGGGAAACACATTGGCTGCCACCTCCCCACCCTGACAGACTCCAACATTTGCCCACACACCAAGGGAACACAGGGAGCTCCCCGGTGACCAGAGCGCCACCCCAGGAGACAACTGACTCAGTCTGGCGACTGTCTAAACGTTCGCCCACACCGCACTGGGATGCAGCGAGTCCCCTGGTGACCAGAGCGTGGGTGAACAGAGTTTGGGTCTCTTGGTAATTTTATATACTCCCACAATAGGGTTTGAAATTGCCGTTTTCACCTGGCCACCTTGAAGGCGGACCTCCTGTTTCTGCAGGAGTGTAGAATTCACCACTCCACCAGCTCCAGGAAAGTGTCGAGCTTAATGGTCCGCAGGCCTTCGATCTGATCGGGGGAACACAATACCGTTCCTTTGGCCCGTGCATTCTGCTGTGAGATGGCAACTTCACCATCTCCGAGGTTAAGGAGGCGGTGGTAATGGGGCTCCTCCTTGTAGCAAAGGCTTCGAACAGGAACACTCTCCTGAGACTAATTCATGTGTACGCCCCGATGGTAAAGCGTGCGCAGTTGAATGTCCTGCAGCAGTTCCCACTGCTGCTGGCGATGTCCAGGCCAGTCATTCTGGCAGAGCCTTCAACTGCATCATTGTTGCAGATGGACGATGCTGACAATGAACCGGATACTACGTCCAGATTCCTGATGCAAACGGTTAAAACTGCATAACTTCCGCCCCCCGCTGCAGATGGATCGCAGCCTGGATACACCTGGTCTTGGCCAAGGTGCTATCTGCTCAAGGATAGATTTCCTGTTTGTATCCGGCATATTCTCACTCAGAGTCAAGATTGGAATGGTACTGAAAAACACAGCAGGTCAGTCAGCATCCGAGCAGCAGGAAAGTCGACGTTTGGGGCAGGAGGCCTTCATCAGGACTCCTGACCTGCTGTGCTTTTCCAGCACCACTCTAATCTAGTCTCAGATCTCCAGCATCTGCACTCCTCACTTTCACCTACGTTCTCCCCCTCTCTCCACAAAGATCTCAGTGAGTGTCTCTCTCACTGTAAACTAATATCCTCTGCCCTTAAGCAATTCCTGATGAAGGGCTCTTGCTGAATCGTCGATTTTCCTGCTGCTTCGATGCTGCCTGACCTGCTGTGTTTTTCCAGCACCACTCTGATCTTGAGTCTAATCTCCATCATCTGCAGTCCGCACTTTTCCCTGTGTTCTCGCTCAGATCCCTCCACTTCAAACTGACGTTCTTGCCTGACCACTGCCACCTACTGGCCATCACGGGAACGCAGAATCTGAACGTAAAATTGCTGAACCCAGAAACCGTTGAGGAAAACGTATTTCATAGTTTGGAGAACTGTGAAGCCAGTCTTTGAGGTTATATTAGACGAGTGGGAAACGGTCAAGGGGGACAATAAGAGGTTCTTTATCCACAAAGATGTTGAAAAGTTGGGAGAACCGGGGGAAACTGTGCAAACTCCAGAAAAGTGTGCAGAGGGTGCTCCTGTTACAGACGATGGGAATCGATGTCACAGACGATCTCCAGAAGGTGAAGAGCCTGTCGGCCTCACTCTTAGCTCAAAACGTCTAAGATAATCTCCCAGTGCAGAGCAGGATGAGACATGCTCACGTTTCTTCATCCAGAAAGTATAGAGGTAGAGCTCTGTGCTCCACAGCCTAAAAGAAGAACATGGCTCAGTAATTCCAATCTGACATCCTGAGGATCAGTAAATGTTTTTATGCCAGACTACATGGCATGCAGCCCATAGACCGCACAGCCATCCCAGTCTTTCCTGTACTCTATCATGGAGTTCTAAGCCAACAGCCCACAGGAGAGGCTTAACCAGCTCTGCATGAGTTGACCATGGCCCTTGAGTCCTTAGAAATGAGTAAAATTCCCTGAAGTGATAGCTTATCGGCCGAATTGTATTTACCTCTGTGGACTTATTGACCAGGACTTTCTGAAAATGTACAATAGTCTGCTTCGAACAGGTAGCCTGTGTGATCCCATGAGCAAAGATATCATCCAACTCATCTACAATCAGAAGGGGGAGAGGAACGACTGATGAAAAGTGCTTCCCTGTTAAATACAGTTTCCAGAATTCTGTCTAAGGTCATTGTCGCGGGCAGGATGACTTGTGAGACTCTCGTGCTCCTAAGGGATAGGATCGTCCATGTGCAGGGTGGACAGGTGGACGCCTGCTTCGTCAACCTGGACGAAGAGAAGGCTTTTCATAAGATATCGCACATCTCCAAACTGGGCTTTGCGGATGGAACCTGCGAATATAACTGACTGCTCGGCATCAACATCGTTAGTGCAGTCGCAATACATGGATGGGAATCACAAAGTTTTCTGATCAGATTTAGAGTCAGACAGTGCTGCTCACTCTCTCCTTTCCTGTTTTATTGTTGCATGAGAGGGCAGTGAATAATTGTTTTCCTTTTCTTATTCTTTAACTAATGCCTACGCACTGACTACATTTTTAGTGAGATAGCTCAATCCATCATTGCCTATTTATGCATCAATTCCTTGTTGTTCTCTTTATTTAGATTCAGGAGCTGGGTTTCAGAATTAATTTCTTCATTCTCCATCTTAACAATAACGAGGATTCTGAGATCACTGTTCCCAACACAATAATGCTATCGCATGGTATTCATAATTTTTAAAGAAAGAATGAAAATTTGCTACCTGCTGCACCTGTGATCTTGTATTGACTCAGTGCTGCAAGATGTGACTAATTAGAATCCCTACAGTGTGGAAACAGGCCCTTCAGCCCAACAAGACCATACCAACTGTCCAAGAGCATCACAACCAAACCCATTCCAAGAGCTAATGCAAACAACCTGGTGCCCCTGAACACATTGGGCAACTTAACATAGCCA
>NC_057730.1:60026813-60028476 GCF_004010195.1 Chiloscyllium plagiosum | reverse complement strand
CCGTGGACACTGTTGAGGCAATATTTCATCCTGGACTCTGTCAAGTCAGGACAGAGGATTCTGAGTCAGTCAGCTATTTGGGGTTTGTCCACTGATGTCGAGGAAGTGAAATGGCACAAACCCAATGTTGTGCTCCTCAAATTTAGAAAGATCTGAGAGGAATAAACATTTAAATGGAATATTGGGATTAACTCGCACTGAATGAACAGAGAGGTTTCTTGTTTGGTCTTGATTTAGAACTAACTTAACAATCTATACATTTATCGATGTATAGATTGAAAGCTTTCCAAGACTGAAATGAAGGAACAATACATTTCTCCACATTATATTGCATGGCCTATTTTGTGCTCGTTCACTCACTGAACCATTACTTCCACTTATCAGCGATCCTTTGTCCTCCTTATCTTTTAATGTCACAACGAATATTGTGTCAGGCAATGTAACACATGATTGCATCGTCTCAGTCATTGATAGAGAATTTCAATGACTGTGTCTCAAGTAGCAGTCCCTGTGGGACTCACTAATACCTACCTGACTAGCTGATAATGATATATGTATACCTGCTCTCTGTTTTCTCTCCGTTATCTTTTCACACCAAGTCCCATTTCCCCATCACTTCAGGCCTCATAGACAGTACTAACTCCCGAACAAACATTTCTGGAATTTGACATTTCTGCATCCGTGCATGTGCAAATCTCTCCCTGACCTCACCTCTCCATCTCCGTTCAAACAGTGCCATCGCATCTTCAGTCAGATGCTTTAGGTTTCTTCACTATACATGTGCAGTACAGTGCAGGTTACAATCACGCCTATCTGCTGCTGCATAGATCGTGTGTGGGTCAGAGTCAGATCGCAGACATCTCCAGGATAGTCTCGTCATGGTGGGATGATCTGTATTGATTTGAGTTTATGTAACCTTTGAGGGCAATTTTCCGTGAATATTTTACTTGTTTCAAGTATTGCCTTCATTGAAGAAGTTATGTTCGATTGAGAAGTTGTAATCATGCATGGTGAGGAATTCCATTGCGATGTCGGATTTGTTAAAACCTGCAATGTGTTATCTCCATGAACCAACTATCATCCCTTCACAGAATAGCCACTGATAACCAGGGAAGCCACATTCCAGTGTTGATGAGAAAGTTCTCGGAGAGATGCTCAACAGCCGGAATTTAATTTCCAAATGGTCCAAGGCAAGGAATGATGAACCGAACTAAAAGGAGTTTGTAAAGTGGGCTGGATAGTGTTGTTTTGTCAATGTTGACATATAGGGTGACACTCTGCTGCCTCACGGTGTCAGGGGCTGGGTCTGAGTGAGATTCCTTTGTAGGGTCAGTGTAGCCTAGATCGGCCTTCTTACACGCTGTAGTGATTTATTCAACTTACTCAAAATGCATTTTACAATATTTGCCATTGAGCAATTGAGATTTGAACCAATAAACCTTAGTTCTAAAAGTACTTTGTCACAACTGGGAGTTAACTCACCATCGTCACCTGCTTGTTCAATTTTTTAAAAAATGACTTGAACCACATTGTCATGTAACAGTCCCCCAGACGAAGTCCGCACGTATTAATGAAAGACTTTGAGATTGTATCACCTCAGCAGTGAGTAGAGAGCGATTGCCTACATCAAGAGATTCAGGCAGAAAATGATGTTTTATATTAA
>NC_057730.1:60016169-60026313 GCF_004010195.1 Chiloscyllium plagiosum | reverse complement strand
GATTTAAACCGTGGACGATAACTGACAATGTTCTGTGGTACTGTATTACAAAGTCAAGTTACTTTTTTGATCCCAGGTGGCTAGGGTTTAAGTGGCTTGATATCATTTTAACTCCTTTACTCCCATTTGTATTAATTCTGTTGATGAACACTCTGACGGTCAGGTACATTTTAGTGGTCAGACGAGTCCGCAAGACACTGAGAGGTCAGAGGAAGGGAGGGAGTCACAAAGACGCAGAGATGGAGAGCCGGCAGAAGTCAGTGATTACCCTCTTCACCATATCCATCAGCTTCATACTTCTGTGGGTAGGGTACGGCTCAAACGTATTAGACTCTTACATTAAAGGAACATATCGTTGGACGGACAGGACTCTCTTCGAATTTTCATGCTATGCAGAAATTCTGAAGGATTTCAGCTGCAGCACGAACACATTGTTTTATGCCGCGACTCTGCCCAAGTTCAGAACGAAGTTCAGGAATGCGGTGCATCAACTGGTCATGTAAATTCTTCACTAAATGACTCGGCAAAACAACTGAGGGAGACCCAGAGGCAGCTGCAGTGTTCCCAGTGCGGGAATTGCTCATGTACGGTCAGGATTCCATCAGCACAATCACATGGATCTGAATATAACATCGAGCGGTTTATCAGGTGGTCAGGTAACAGGATGGCTCAGGAACAGGCTGCTAATCATGATTGACTGAAAGATTGATACACAGAGGGACACACAGACAATGAACAGCCACAGACCATTCAGCACTTCATATCTGATCCTGCTGACGGCCCAGAGGTTCGTGGCTTCATCCAATTATACCATCAAACCGCCATTTCCCTGTGCACCTCAGTAGCCCCACCGCTTGGCACATCATCACCCAAAACTTGAATAAGAAAATATCTACTTCACCCTTCAAACAATACTGAAGTACTTGAAAAGGGACAGCAGGTAAGGGAGCAAGAGGTGACTGTCAAGGGCAGGGCAAGATTTCAAGAGGCTGCAAGAATGATTCGAAATGACGGACTGGCTGTGAGAGATGGGTTCAGCTGAAACATTGGGTCTTCACTGACTGATGTGTGGATGAGTGTTCAACACCAACAGGAGCGGACTTTGCATTTCCTCTGCAGAGGAGGAGTGTGGGGGGGGGGGGGGGGGATAGAAACAGTCCCTTCTGTACCCTGATGAATGTCAGATTCTCTCTGTTCGGCTCACAATAAACACTTTATGACAACAGGGGAGAGGCTCCTGGTGCTGATGATCTCCTCATATCAATTGGTTATTGGAGAAGCACGTTTGCTTTTGAAAGAGTTTATTGAGTCTACCTTCTGTCTACTCCATGCACAAGTATATTGTTTTCTGTGTCTCTCTGCCTCTTTATATCAGTCTTTGTCTATTGCTCTCTTTCTCTCTCGTGAGATGCCCCACTTCTCAGCTTCTTGCTCAGTCTCTCTCACACTTTCTCTGTCTCACTCTCTGTGTTTCCCTGCCTGCATCGTTCTGTCTCTGTTTCTCTCTCTACCTATCTGTCTGTCTGTCCCTCTGTCTTCCACTATGTTTATCGTTCTTGTTTCTGTGGCTAGCTCATTCTCTGTCGGTCTCTGTCTCTCTCGCCCGCTGTCTGTGTCTTTTTCATATATTGTCTCAGTTTAGTACGTACTCACTTGCATTGATTCAAATCCATTCCTGATCCCTTCATTCACTGATCCTTTGTCAGGAATTGATTTCGGAAAATACTATGTACGCAGATACAGCCAGCAATACTTTTACACATTAAGTAAGTCTGCTGAACTTTGATCATCCGCCTTGTGTGAGGGACTGTGTGTGCTCTGTGTGGGGTTTGGGGTTTCATTGCCTATGTGGGGATGTCACTCTGTGTGTCATCGAGTCATAGAGTCATAGAGATGTATAGCATGGAACCTGACCTTTCGGTCCAATCTGTCCACGCCGACCAGGTATCCCAATCCAATCTAGTCTCACCTGCCAGCACCAGGCCCATATCCTCTCCAAAACCTTTATATTCATATACCATCCAGATGCGTCTTAAATGTTGCAATTATATCAACCTCCATCACATCCTCTGGCAGCTCATTCCAAATACATACCACTCATCGTGTGAAAAAGTTGCCTCTTCGAACTCTTTTATATCTTTTCCCTCTCATTCTAAACCTACGCCTTCTAGTTCTGGACTCCCTGATCCTAGGTAAATGACTTTGTCCATTTATCTTATCCATGCCCCTTATAATTCTGTAAACCACTATAAGTTCACCCCTCATCCTCTAACGCTCCAGGGAATACAGCCCCAGCCTGTTCAGCCTCTCTCTGTAGATGAACTCTTCCAACCCTGACAACATTCTTGCAAATCTTACCTTTCAAGTTTCATAACATCTTTCTTATAGAAAGGAGACCAGAATTGCCCACAACATTCCAACAGTGGCCTAACCAATGTCCTGTACAGCCGCAACATGACCTCCAACTCCTGTACTCAATACTCTGACCAATAAAGAAAAGCATACCAAACGCCTTCTTCACTATCCTATTTACTGGCGCCTGCAATTTCAAGGAGCTATGAACCTGCACTCCAAGGTCTCTCTGTTCAGCAATCCTCCCCAGGACCTAACCATTAAGTGTATAAGTCCTGCTAAGGTTTGCTTTCCCAAAATGCAACACCTCGCATTTATCTAAATTAAACTCCATCTGCCACTTCTCAGCTCATTGGTCCATCAGGTCCAGATTCTGTTGTGATCTGAGGCAACCCTCTTCGCAGTCCACTACACCTTCAATTTTGGTGTCATCTGCAAACTTACTTACTGTACCTCTTATGCTCGCATCCAAATCATGTATGTAAATGACAAAACGTAGAGGACCCAGCACCGATCCTTGCGACACTCCACTAGTCACAGGCCTCCAGTCTGAAAAACAACCAGTCACCATCACCCTATGTCTTCTACCTTTGAGCAAGTTATCTGTCCAAATGGCTAATTCTCCCTTTATTCCATGAGATCTAACCTTGCTAACAAGTCTTCCATGTGGAACCTTCTCGAATGCCTTACTGAAGTACATATAGATCACATCTACTGCTCTGCCATCATCAGTCCTCTTTGTTACTTCTTCAAAACACTCAATCACGTTTGTGAGACATGCTTTCCCATGCACAAAGCCGTGTTGAATATCCCTAATCAGTCCTTATCTTCCTGAATACATGTACATCCTCTCCCTAAGGATTTCCTGCAACATTTTCCCCACCACTGAGTTCAGGCTCACTGATCAATAGTTCCCAGGATTGTCTTTACCACCCTTCTTCAACAGTGGCATTACGTTTGCCGAACTCCAGTCTTTCGGCACCTCTCCTGTGACTATCGATGATACAAATATCTCAGCAAGAGGCCCAGCAATCACTTCTCTAGCTTTCCATAGAGTTCTCGGGTACACCTGATCAGGTCCTGGGGAATTATCTACCTTTAACCGTTTCAAGACATCCAGCACTTCCTCCTCTGTAATCTGGACATTTTGGAAAATGTCACAATCTATTTCCCTACCGTCTAAATCTTCCATATCCTTTTTCCATTATCTCTACTGATGCAAAATATCCATTTAATATCTCCCCCATTTTCTCCAATCGAAGGCCGCGTTGTTGATCTTTGAAGGAAACTATTGACTCCCTAGTTACCCTTTTGTCTTTAATATGTTTGCAAAAACCCTTTAGATTTTCCTTAATTCTATTTGCCAACGCTATTTCATGTCCCCTTCTCGTTTTCCTGATTTCCCTCTTATGTATACTCCTTCTTCCTGTATACTCTTGTAAGGATTCTCTCGATCTATCCTGTCTATACCTGACATATGCTTCCTTCTTTATCTTAACCAAACCCTCAATTTCTTTAGTCATCCAGCATTCCCTATACCTACCAGCCTTCCCATTCAACCTGACAAGAATATACTTTCTCCATATCCTTGTTATCTCATTTCTGAAGTCTTCTCATTTTGCAGCTGTCCCTTTACCTGTGAACATCTGCCTCCAATCAGCTTTCGGAAGTTCTTGCCTAATACTGCCAACGTTGTGTGTGTGCGTCCCTCAGTTTTTGCCCTTGGAGTGTTTTACATTATGAATGTGTTTATGTATCTTTGTGTGGGTTTATATTTGTATGTATCGGGAGGTGTTTCTGTGATTTCACATTCATGTGCTTATATGTTTGGGAATGTTATTCACTCTGTATGAGGGGGTTCTGTAAAGTTGAGTTTTTTTTATGTGGGTGTATGTTAGTGTGCCGATGTGGTACTTGTTGTGGTTGTGTGTGTGTGTGTGTGTGTGTGTTTGTGTTTGTGTGTTTGTTATTGTCAGCATGTCATGATGGTTCTGTGACCCCATGTGTTTGTGTCTCTCTGAGTGCCAGTGTATAATTATGGGTGTCCGGGGTGGGTCTCTGCCTGGCTGTGCTCTTGTTTAAGCAGGTGAGTGTATTGTTCAGAGCATCCTTGACTATCTGTCCGTGTGTAACGGTCTTTCTGTGTTTTGAGCAGGATGTCTCTATGCCTTTCTGTGGGTGTGTCTCTGTTTGTTTCTGTGAGTCACTCTCTATCGATATTTAATTGTGGTTTGGTTCAGGAACTGTGTTTGAATGTGCTTGTGTATATGCATAAGATGTTTTTTTCAATTCTTGTAGATTGATGTGTCATGTCTATTACTTTGAATTCGTTTATGTATGTGTGTGAGGTGTGGTTGTGATCCTGTGTCTGTGTGGAGATGTGTATCTATAGCTCAGTATGAATGTATTTCTGTGTGTGTGGATATGTGTGCATTTAATATGCACATAGGTGTGTTCCTAACGCTTTCATTATGTCTGTATGTTTGTGTGTATGTGCGTGCAAGCGCATGCTTGCATGCACACGCTTGTGCAGCTTGGTTTCTCTCTCCCAGTATGACTGTATTTCTTTGTGCATGATGTGTGCATTCTGTCCATACATGAGTGTGTTCCTATTTGTTTTCGTACGTCTATGTTCATGTGTGTGTGTGTGTGTGTGCAAGCATGTGTGAGAAGATGTGCTCCCCTTCTGTGCTCTGATTGTATTCCTGTGTGTGCGGTGTGAGGGTGTGGGAATGTTTCTGTAGTCTTTGTGTTTGTGTGACCTCACATTTCATTTTGACGGTATTATTGTGTGTGCGAGTGTGTGTGTGTGCATGTTTATGAGTTGAATGTGTGAGCATGTCCATGTGTTTTCTTTTCTCTCTCGTCTTCATCTTGGTCTTCTGTTCCTTGTGGCGGTGACGGTGGAGGAAAACGTCATCAGTGGTGTCTATAGCAGCAGCGTTGTGAACCTGGATCAGGAATCCTGGTGTTGGTAATGGAGTAGGTGTGGTAGGTCCAGGTACACAATCCCATAATCTTGATTGATTACATTGAACCAGTGTTAATAAGACAGTTGAACTGAGACATTAAAGCAAGAAGCTCGCAGCATTCATTGTCAAACTCAATCAAGCCAGACTGATATACAAGCCTTCACCTTGATTGCCCATTGAATGGGTTGTTGACGACACATGGTCACAATATTTGGGGTGGACCACGATCTGATTTTCAGTTGAACTATTTTTGAGATGGGTCTATTAAAAAGGGTAACTTAAAATAGCAAAAACTGTCTTATGTAACATCCTTCCTGAAATAGAAACTGAATTTAATTATGCTAATTACGTTGTTATATTCAAATATTTCTAAGCTAATGAATTTGCAAATGACCTGATTAACTAGCTCAAAGAAGGTCAGAAATCGCACGAAATCATGTGGTTGCAAATACATTGTACAATAACCTGATGTTGTGTGATTTCCGACCTTGTCCACGCAAGTCCAAACCAGCACCTCCACATCATCGCTAAAAGAAGCC
Organism: Chiloscyllium plagiosum; assembly: GCF_004010195.1. Taxonomy (NCBI): domain Eukaryota; kingdom Metazoa; phylum Chordata; class Chondrichthyes; order Orectolobiformes; family Hemiscylliidae; genus Chiloscyllium; species Chiloscyllium plagiosum. Next base: position 60,020,450 of record NC_057730.1, on the reverse strand, counting down.
ACTCACACCAGAGAGATCCCCCACACACTCCAGAGAATATCTGGACAAATAAGGAGGAACCTTGGGAGGAGGAAGAACAGCCCGATCTCCTGTTCGACAAGATGTAATCGAGGATTTTAAACTAGTGTGTGAGCATAGGCATTTCAGAACTGGAACGTTACTCGTGAAATTCCAGGGAAACACTGGTTTTGTAAAGTTGGATATTTATCTGTCTTGTATTTCAAAGATAATAAACTAGTTTCAGTATTAGTGAAAAACGAGGCCCAATAAGTAAACAAGTCGATCAGATCAATCAGAAGCTTACGGGTATATTGTCAGTGTCTACAGAGTAATGGTCAACATGCTGATGAATCATTTTACCTCAGTATTTTTCAGGTAGAGAGATCAATAAGTAAAGTTTCACTAATGCCCATAAGGGAAGTAAACAGCCATCCTGACCTGTTCTGAGCTGTATGTGACTCCAGCAATGTGTTGACTCTTAACTGCCTTCTGGAATTGGCATTAAATGCTGTGCTGACAGTGAAATTCTCATACTCTTTAAGGCCTCAGACGTTTTGCTGCAGTTATAGAAAACCTGTTTTTAAAATCTCACTTGAAGTACTGTGAGCGGAAAGAGCCATGCACTAAAGCTTTGGAAGTATATATTGGCCTTGGAGGGAGTAGAGCAGACATTTTGTAAGAGTTATGTGTAGCCTTAAGGGATTTAGTTGTGAAGTGGAAACGTACAAATCAGGCATTATTTCTGCAGAGACTAGGACAATTTGTAGATAATGACAAACTATATCCTTTGTTTGTGGCTTCCCAAACAAAGGGATGATTTGGAGATGCCGGTGTTGGACTGGTGTGTACAAAGTTAAAAATCAGACAAAACCTGGTTGGACTACAACCTGGTGTTGTGTGATTTTTAAGTTGAAACAAAGGGACATAGTCTGTGAATTTGAGCCAGTGCGATCAGGAGCGATGTTGGAAAGCACTCCTAGACTGAAAAGCTGGTGAAGTTTGCAACTCTCTTGCACAAACAGCATAGACTCTGGATCAGTTGTTAATTTTAAATATGTTATAATTTTTGTTTGTGAAGCGTAGTATTAAGGGATAAGGCACAAGTACAGATGTATAATTTTAACTTACAGATCAGCCACTGATTGCCAGAACAGGCTCGTGGGGCTGGCTGGCCTGTTGTTATCTCCCAATAACGATGAATCTCCTGTCAGAGCCATGCCAAGGCATTAACATCCTTCCAAAAGTGTGGTGCTCAGAAGTGGGCAGAGCTCAATTTTAACCCATTAAGCTTTTCTCTTTCTAAGAGTTCAAATCAGACCTCTTTCCCCCAACTGTCGCTGAAACAGTCAATTATAAAGGTTTCGCAACATTTCCCGAACCTTTGTGTTCTAACTGGACTTTGTATGACTTTTTACAAGACTACCCAATTTCCTACTTCCCAAAAATAAAAGTGCATCTCCAATTCTTGATGCTAACACATCCACACCAGAATAGGGCCACTTTATTTGTATTATCACTCCTTGTCAACTTGATGAAAGCTTTCTCACATCCTACATGATCTGCCGTTTGCCTGCTCCTTTCACTGCTTAACTGTATAACATGCATCCATAAATATCCCACTAACTAACAGTAATAGCTGCAATACTTCGAAAAATGCAAGCAATCCTTATTTAAAGCACTGTTCGACAGAACAGAGAGCCACAGAATTGAAAATTTCACCCCAAATCGTGTTTTTAATTCAATGGAATTATTTAGATTTCAATGATTAAATGTGTGTCCTATTTGCATAGACAAACACAACAGCACTGGAAGGGTAGGAGGACATTCGACTCCTTCTCTGTCCTGTCCCATATGATCAGGCAGCCATTCAGCTGTGATGTTTCTCCACAGCTGCAACCAGACATGCTGAGCTTTCCCAGCAATTTCTGTTTTTGTTTCTGATTTACAACATCTGCAGTTCTACTGGTTTTTATTCAGTCCCTTCCCCAGCTTGTTACACAGGAAGAGGTCATTCAGCAGGGGGAAGCAAGGCCTAGTGGAATTATCACTGGACCTGTTCATGAAAGTTGTACAGGTAATGTTCTGGGGAATTTGAATTCAATACAAGCCTGGAAATAAAGAGTGCAAGGATGACGACAAATCCAATGCTGATTGTCCGTTCATTTGCATCCTTTAGAGAGGGCTACTACTATCCTTACCTGGTCTGGATGACATGCGACTGCATACTGGTAAAAATGTGGTTGAATCTTAACTGCACTCTGGAGGGCATTAAATGCTGTGTTGACAGTGAAACTCTCATTGCATATAAGGACACAGGCGTCTTGCTGCAGTTACAGAAAAGCCTTTTTAGGTCTCACTTGAAGTACTTTGAGCGAATCCAGGCACCTCAGTTAAGGAAGGATATTTTGGCCTTGGAGGGAGTGCAGTGTAGATTTGCAAAAATGATACCTGGACTTTAGGGATTTATGAGGTGTTACTGTACAATTAGGCCTTATTTCTCTAGAGATTGGGAGAAAGAGTTGATAAAGGTCGACTATTTCCACTGTTTGTGGATTCCACAATTATGTGACTCAGTCTGTGAATTTGAGCCAGTGCGATCAGGAGAGATGTCCAGAAGCACGCCCACACAGAAAAGCTGGTGGAGTTTGTAAATCTTTTGCACAAACGGCATGAATTCTGGATCAGTTATTAATTTTAAATCTATTTTTTTTTGGATAAACCTAAGTATTAAGGGATAAGACACAAGTACAGGTTTATGATGTTAACTTGCAGATCAGACATTGGCAGCTGCAACAGGCTCGTGGGGCTGAATGGCCTGTTGTTATATTGCTATGAAGATTAATCTCCTGCAAGAGCCTTACCAAGGCATTAACATCCTTCCTAAAATGTAGAGCTCAGAAGTGGGCAAAGCTCAGTTTCAATCTTTCACAATCCATTCGCCTTTCAAGAGTTCAAATCAGGCCTCCTTTCCGCAACTGTGCCGGAAACAGTGAAATCTAAAGGTTTAGGAACATTTCCCTGGAATTTGCATGTTTTTTTACAAGCCTACCCAACTGCCCAGTCACTGCCCCAAAATAAAAGTACATCCCCAATTCTTGATCTTAGTATATCCTCTCCAGAATCGGGCCACTTTATAGATAGTATCCCTCCTGACCAACCAGATTAAAGCTTTCTCACTTCCTAAATGATATCTGCCATTTGCCTGCCCCTTTCACTGGTTAACAGTATAAGATGCACCTATAAATATCCCACTAACTGACAGTGATTAGCTACAATATTTAGAATACTGTGCAAGCAGCCCTTTTCTAAAATACTGTCCAACAGGAGATCAGATAGCCAGAGATTGAAAATTTCACTCCAGATTTTGTTTTTAATTCAATTGACAAAGCATTGAATAATTTTCAGTGATTGAACGACTGTGAGTTTGGCTTAGATATACCGAACAACACTGGAATAGGACGAGGCCATTCAGACCGTTTTTTGGCATTTCTACTGGAACAGGCAGCCATCCATCTGCGATTTCGCTCCACGGTTGCCTAAAACTCGCTGAGTTTTCCCAGCATTTTCTGTTTTTGTTTCTGATTTACAGCATCTTCAGTTCTTCTGGTTTTCATTCAGTCCCTTCTCCAGCCTGTTACACAGGAAGAGGTCATTCAACAGGAGGAGGCAATGACCTCGTGGAATCATCGCTGGACTGTTCATGATGGCTCCCAGATTTAAAATTAATAACTGATCCAGAATCCATGCCGTTTGTGCAAAACAGTTAAAAATTCAATCCAAGTCTGGAAGCAAAGAGTGCAAGGATGACCACAAATCTGCTGAGTGTCGGTTCATTTGCGGTCATAGCCTTTAGAGAGGGCTACTGCTGTCCTTACATGGTCAGGACGACATGTGACTCCATACGAACAACAATGTGGTTGAAACTTAACTGCCCTAAAGGTAATTAGGGATGGACAATAAATGCTGGCACAAGCCAGTGTCTTCCTCATCCCATCAATGAATAGGAAAAGCCACTTTTAACGTTCAATACAGAGTAAAGAGAGGAGGCAATTAAGTTTAATTTGAGAAAGTAACGAGGAGCAGCAGAAATCCACTTGTCCCCGCTCATGTGAGTACAAGACGAGTAGAAGGGTATTACATCAGTCCACACTGCTCTACATGAAAAACACGTAGGCAGGAGAGAAAGGGTAAGTATGAGGAATCGGGGCGTTATATGAGGTGCAATGGCAATCGGATGGGGAATGAGGGAGTGGTCAGATATCCCAACTGAATCCAGTTCCA
>NC_057730.1:60003760-60015658 GCF_004010195.1 Chiloscyllium plagiosum | reverse complement strand
GTCTCTTTTATATCTTTCCCATCTCACCCTAAACATTTGCCCTCTAGTTTTGGACTCGCCCAGCCCAGGGAAGCGACTTTGCCTCTTTATCTTATCCATGCCCCTCATGATTTTATAGTCCTCGATAAGGCCACTCCTTAGACTCCAGGGAAAACAGCCATGGCCTATTCAACCTTTCCTTATAGCTCAAATCATCCAGCCCTCACCATATTCTTGTAAATCGTTTCTGATTTACAACATCCTTTTGATAAGAAGGAGATCAGAAATGCAAGCAATTCACGAAAAATGGCCACAAAAATGTCCTTTATGGCCGCAATGTGACCTCTCAAATCTTGTACTCAATACTGTGACCAATAAAGGATGCATACTAATGGCATTATTCACTATCTTTTCCACCTGTGACTCCACTTTCAAGGAGTTATGAGCCTGCACTTCAAGTTATCTGTGTTTTGCAACACTCCCTACGACCTTACAATTAATTGCATATCTCCTGCTAAGATTTCCCAAAATGCAGCACCTCGCATTTATCTAAATTAAACACCATCCTTCATTTCTCAGCCCATTTGCGAATCTGATAAAGATGCATTTGTATTCTGAGGCAACCCTCTTCGCAGTCCACGACATCTCCATTTTTGGTGTCATCTGCAAACTTATTAACGATACCACTTCTGTCCAAATCCAAATCATTTATATAAATGACGAAAAGGAATGGAAAACAGCACCAATCCTTGTGCAATTCCACTGGTCACAGGCCTCTAGTTTGAAAATGAACCCTCCAACATCACCCTCTGTCTTCTCCTTTGAGCCAGTTCTTAAATGAAATGGTTGCTTTTCCCTGTCTTCCATGAGATCTAACTGATCTAACCAGTTCCCCATTGGGTACCTTGGCAGACGCCTTTCTGAAGTCCATATAGATCACGTCCACCATTCTGCCCTCATGAATCCTCCTTGTCAAATCTTCAAAAAACTCAATCAAGTCTGTGAGGCATGATTTTACACACACAAAGCCATGCCGACAATTACTAATCAGTCCTTGCCTTTCCTAATACATGTGTCGAGATTAGAGTGGTGCTGGAAAAGCACAGTAGTTTAGGCAGCGTTTCGGGCAAAAGCCCTTCATCAGGAATAGAGGCAGGATGCCTACAGAGTAGAGAGATAAACGATAGAGGTGTTGGGTGTGGGAAAGTAGCATAGAGTATATTGGGGAATGGGAGGTGGAGATGTAGGTGGTTAGATATGAGGGGAGAGAAGGTAGCAATGATGAGTTCAATGGGTGAATGTGGATTTGGATGGAGATAATTGGTCAGACAGGAGGGTGGAGTGGATAGGTGGAAAGGATGCTAAACAGGTAGGACTGGTAATCAGGACGGTGCTGAGCTGGAAGGTTGACATCAATGTGGATTACACCAGTTTCTTCATTTCCCCTTCCGCACCTCACCCCAGCTCCAACCTGCCAGCTCAGCACCATTCTCATGACCTGTCCTACATGTCTATCCACCTATCCACTCCCCCTCCTCTCTGACCTATTACCTCCATCCCCACCTCCATTCACCTATTGTACTCTCTGCGAGATTCTCCCCACACCCACCCTCTCTCATTTATCTCTTCACACTGCAGGTATGCTGCCTGTATTTCTAATGATGGGCGTTTTCCCAAACCGTCGATTTTCCTGCTCCTTGGATGCTGCCCGACCTGCTGTGCTTTTCCAGTACTATTCTAATCTTGACTCTGGTTTCCAGCATCTGCAGTCTTTATTTTTATCCTTTTACAGATACATGTACATCCTGTCCCTCAGGATTCCATTCAAAAATTTGCCGACCATTGACGTCAGACTCACCGTTATATAGTACACTGCCTTGTCCTTCCCACCCTTCTGAAACAGTGGCACCACTTCAGCAAACTTCCAGTCTTCCAGCATATTGATGACACAGATTTCTCAGCAAGGGGATCAGCAATCACGTCCCTAGATTTTCACAGAGGTCGAGGGTACACCTTTTCAAGTCCTAAGCATTTATCCACTTTTATGCATTTCAAGACATCCAGTACTTCCTCCACAATAATGTGCACATTTTCAAGGAGTCGCCATATGTTCATGTCCTTTTCCACAGTGAACACTGTTGCAAAATACTCGTTGAGTTTCTCCCCATTTCCTGCAGCTCCACACCAAGGCTGCCTTGTTCATCTTTGAGGGGCACTACTCTCTCTCCCTAGTTACCCTTTTGTCCTTAATGTATTTGTAAAAGCCCTTTGGGTTCTCCTTAATTCTATTTGCCAAAGCTATCTAATGTCCCCTTTTTGCCCTCCTGATTTCCCTCTCAAATATACTCCTAATTCCTTTACACTCTTGTAACGATTCATTCGATCTATCTTGTCTATACGTGGCATATGCTTCCTTCTTCTTCTGAACCAAACCCTCAATTTCTTTAGTCATCCAGCCTTCCCAATACCTGCCAGCCTTTCCTTTCACCCAACCGGGAATATACCTTTTCTGAACTCTCGCTATGTTATTTCTGAAGGCTTCCCATTTTCCGGGATTTCCTTCACCGCCAAACATTTGCCTCCAAATAGCTTTTGAAAGTTCATGCCTAATACCACCAAAATTAACCTTCCACCAATTTAGAACTACAACTTTTAGAGCTGGTCTCAGTATTTAAAACTTATAGAATTATGGTCGCTGGCGCCAAAGTGCTCCTCCTTAGTGACCTGCCCTCCCTTATTTCCCAAGAGTAGGTCAAGTTTTGTACCTTCTCCTGTCGGAACATGCACATACTGAATCCGAAAAATTTATTGTGCCCACTTAACAAATTCCTCTCCATCTAAGCTTATTGCACTCTATTACTCTGCATTCCATCATTTTTTTCAATTTCCCATTATTTAATAATCTCTATAAACCTGTATGTAATTCACTCGCTTCTCCAGTGTTTAATTCTCTCCCGATAACCCTGTTTTCCCCTTCTCTTTCTTTCTATATTTAACCCTTTATCTGTGTTCCATCCCCATTCTTCACTCCTTGTAATTACTCCTCTCCCTTTCAGTCTTACTTTAGCCTCCACTATTTCTCTTTACTCAACCCAATCAATCTGTGTTTGATCGTCTCCATTTCCTTGTGTTTTTAATGCTGTTGCGAATATTATATTCTCACACTTACTCTCTAAACCACCCGGTCCATTTAAACTGCATACATGCCAACCATTAATCTTTACTCTGTATTCAACTTTCTCCCTATTACTCTCTAATTCGCCCTCTCACTATTGTTCTTTGTTTTATCCTCCCCACTCTGGATTTAGCCATTTCTGATCCTCTGCATTTAACCATGTCCCTGCTACGCTGTATACAACGGTCTCCTCATTAGACTATATTTATTTCTTTTTCTGTTACTCAGTGTTAACGTCCCTTCCTTTTCTCCTTCTGTAACTCCCCTGTATTCAATCTCTTCCTCCTATTCTGTATTATATCCTCTCACGTTCCGCAAAGGTCGTAATCCATCATCAAGTCACTCTGCATTCACACTTGCATAGTACATGCTGCTGACCCAGCCAATATAAAGCTGGTTCATTGCTTGAGCATAACCCCTGACAGTCCTGTTTACATCTGTCAGCCAGAACTCCCAGATGTTAACAGGGTAACAGCCCCAAACAGGGGATTCATATTCAATGAGATCCATCTGGCTGACTTCAGTACAATCCCTGCAGCTTGCACTGAATTAACCTTCTTCCTGTGTCCCTGTAATCTGAAATCAGCCGCTTATTCCATGTATACTTCTACCCCTATTAATTTACTTTAAATGTTCTCCCTTTTCTGTCTTTAACCTCCCCTTTTTCTGCATTAAACTCTCTCCCTGTTATTTTTCAATTAACCCCTCTCTGTCGTCTGTTCATTCTCTCCCCATTATTCTCACCCTATTGCAATATTTAACCATCTCTCGGACTGTATTTATCCATACCTCTTTTCAAATTGCCCTTTAATTATTGCCCTTCACATTCACCTCCATTCCAGAATATGTGTTTAACCTCTACGATAACCAGAGACGGATTTCCCGACATGATCATCTCGCACATCCGCTAAAATGGGACAGTCACTACTCTGTGCTGCCACCCTTTTGCCCAATGCTGGGACTGCAGATCCATCCCAAAATGCTGAAGGAGCTCAGCAGCAGTCCCACACCATCAGATACAGTATTACTGTATCTGATGGTGTAGAAACACACAACTTTAACATGAACTAATACAGTGATGATGTATAAATATGAACGGCTACAATATACAACAGGATTTACACAAAAGCAGGAACAGTTGTAATGTGAAACAATATTTCGAGAAAAACTCAAAACTCGTCAATACAAACAAACTTAAGATCCAATGCACAATAATATTCAATGTATACACAATCAAAGGTGTTGAAAAATTTAGATAGAAGGGAAATACTGTCCAAACTTCGGAAAAGCATGTCGAGGCTACTCCTACTGCAGATAATGGGGATTGATGTCACAGACGATCTCCAACGCGTGAACTTCAAAAGCAGTTTTTAAAACAAATTGCTATGATTACCTAAATTCTTACAAGTTGAGTACTAACTTCAGAAGCACAGAGAAGCTCACTGCTTATTTCCTCAAAGATTTGTTCGTGACTTCTTGAATCTGCAATTAAGGAAGGTACCCTTAACTGAGGAACATTCAGCTTTACTTGAATAATTTTTGTTACTCCTCTTAGTCCTTCTAAAATCCTGAAACTGGGTGGAAGTTTAGAGCGGTGCTCATGAGAAGGGAATGAAAGATTTGATCAATCACTTGACTGATGAGTGAAAAGTTCGTGTTCACTGCAGACCAGAAGGGTTGCTTTACAAAAAGGTCTGAAGAGACTACTTAAAGCTGAGTACATTCACACTCAGAGATGAAAAATGTGTTGCTGGAAAAGCGCAGCAGGTCAGGCAGCATCCAGTGAACAGGACAAACACGTTTCGAGCATAAGCCCTCCAGCATCTGCAGACCTCACTTTCTCCCCTTCATTGATACTCAGCTGTGTCTTCGCTCCAGGACGAAGTTTAATGGAGTTCCAGTTTAATAGTGGAAGTCACAAGTCACTTAACCAAGTATTAGATTCTGCTGTGAGTATAATACAAGACATGTTTTCTCTGTAATGGCACCAGGAGTACTTTATTGTCCAATAGATAAAAGACAATTTCTTTCTTTTCATTTATGCATTTCTTTGAAATTAATGAGATTACACATTCATTGCGTGTTCATTGCCTTTGAATCTTCATCAGAAGTACGCAGCTTGATTTATTCTATTGTATCATCATTTCTTTTATAACAAATTCCTGTTTTTGCTGAAACAATCCAGCATTGGGCATGTGGAATTCAGGAAGAGATCACGTGGTTAAACCAAAACTAATTAGATTGTATTCTATCAAGCTGGATTTCCATCTGGGCTCTGGCTTGGTCTGTGATTACATCATCTGGTATCACAACAGAGGTGAGACTATTAAACACATCATCTAACTGTGAGGAACTGATTAACTGACCCTGTACTTCGATCAGAGTGTGCCCCAACAGTTCCATTATATACCCTAGATCCTGACCAGACATCCATGCTGAGACATAATACCATATTACCACTCCCCAAATTACTGCCCGGTCAGCCTGCACCAGAGCTAATCCACAACAAATTCCCTCTCCCCCTGCCAGACCGGTAACACTGGAATTACATGAGACATTGGATCACTCAGCTGCAGTTTTATGCAAACCACTGGTGACTAACTAACAGCGAGGACAGAATTACACTGAGGAGAGAACCGGGTGATTTACAAGAATGTTGCTAATACATGGAAATGAGTGCAGCATTGAGGAAAGAAGGACAGGTCAGGTTCAGTTTCCCCAGAACAGACAAAAAAGAGAGGTAATGTGATTTAGCATCCAAGTAATTTGCATCTTGAATGGAGACTTGCCACCCTGAATGGGGGATCATTTCCCAAGGTTTCAAGTGGTATACTGAGGACTAACCCTTTCATCCAGAGGGTGATCGTATATCTGGAATTCACTTCCCAGTTTCGGGGCGAGGGGATGCTTCAGCTGGCAAAGTTCAACTGATTTAAAGGAAACTTGGATCTGCATCTGAAGTGAAGTTATCTTCAAGGGACAATTTGCTGGAAAGTGGGATGAGAACAGATAGATTGTTTATTCAGCCGATCCAGATTTGAATTACTTCTTTCAATGCCAGAAGCAACCTGTGGTTGTTTGAGATTGTGGAAAGGCTGAGGGGCGTTAAAGCGAATTCACTGAGTGGGCGGAATGGCCTGACTCTACCGTACATTTCCAGCAGTTCTAAAGAATGGTTGGAACACTGCGGGTTGTCATTGTGTAATCCAGAGGCTGTGGTTACCTTCCAGATGCTCCTTGAAGAAAAGACTGTAGCTTCGTAATTTTTACAAAGCATGAAGGAGGGGAACAATTTTAATTGAGTTCTTAGGCACGCATGGTAGAAAAGAGCAGCTGCAGTTCTCTGGGCGAGCAGAAGGACCAGACTCGAAGGGAGGAAAGGCCTCCTGCTGCTCCTAATCTGTGTAAGCTTGTGTCTTTCAATTCGCCAGTTAATCAGGGATAGCATCGTGTTCCTGAATGTGGTGATTGGTGACCCATCCTGTTTCGTCCATTCCCATCCACTGCTGCGTGTTTCTCTTCAGACGCATGTAATGGTGCTGATGGTTTTTTGACCGTTCATATACAATCCCTGTACTGGGAACACTGCGGCTGCCTCTGGCTCTCTCTCATTTGTTTTGCTGAGTCATTAAGCGAAGAATTTACGTGACCAGTTGGTGCACTGCATTCATGAACTTCGCTCTGAATTGGGCAGAGTCACTGCATAAAATTATGTGTTTGTGCTGCACCTGAAATCTTCCAATATTTCTCCGACGTACGTAAAAACAGATATCTGTATTTCCCACCATTTGTCTCTTTAAAGTTGAAGTATAAAATGTTTGAACCGTTTACGGACCACAACTATGAAGCTGATGGATAGAGCGAAGAGGGAAATCACCGACACCCTTCGGCTCTGCATATATGTGTCGTTGTGACTCTCTCCCTTCTTCTGATTTTCATCGTCTTTCGGACTCGACTGGCCACCAAGACGTGCCTGACGGTCAGAATGTTCGTCAAAACATTTAACAGAAATAGGATGAAAGAGGTTAAAACAATTTCAAACCACTTAAACACCAACTCCCATGAATCAATAAAATAACTTGAGTTTATATCGCAGTACCATGGAACATTATCAACTGTCTTCCTAGTTTGAATATGAAAATAGAAGTGAATATTTTTTGAACCGAACAAAATGCCAGTAATAGCAAGAAATGCAGCCAAGGCTTTTGCTATCCAATATTTTCTCTTAAGTTTCCGGCAGCAAATGACCACAAAATGATCAAAGGAGAAAAGGACAGTGAAACAGACGGAGCACTCTGTGGCTGGAATGACCAGCACAAATATAACTCTGTACGCAGGCGTGATGCCCAATAAACACTTTGGAAAGTCAAAGTGGTTGACTGCCGCAATGAACAGGATATCCGACGTTGCCATGCCAACAGGCAGCAAATTTTGCATTTCGTGGGGCTGCACATTCCCCTCGAGGAAACCAGAATTGCCAGGAAATTAACTGGAAGAGGCAGAAGTTAAATGGAAATTGGAAAATACTGATCAAACAATCTCCGCTCTGCCCAGAGGACAATGGAAGATACTACCACCTAATTCGGACAGGAGGGAGAGCTCAGATCTCACATTTAAACATGACAGCTACAAGTGTGATTCGTTTCAAAGCTGATCACTCCTGGCTTTAACTAATTGGGCAGAGGCAATTGACACGATGAGAAGACGAATAATTTTAAAGGTGGAAGGTAAGCGGATTTGAGGGGATTGGCAGAAAAGGCTCTCAACCAGAGAGTGAAGTGTATCTTGTGCTTCAGTGCTTCAGACTTTACCTAGATGAACATTTGAAGTTTCATAACATTCAAGATGATGAGAATGATTCCAAGAATTGCTGCTGGGCGGCAGGTTGGGAACTGAAATATTGTAATCAAATCAATCAAAGAACCGTGGTTTCTTGTAACATGAAAAAGAATCAAAAGTAACTGGTTAAATTCAGCAGGCACGACAGCATCTGTGGAAAGATAAACAACGTGACCAGGACATCTGCATCTGAAAATGGGTAACCGGATTGTAAACATCATCACAACTTTCTCTCGGCACAAGATCCATTCGTTGCAAACAACGGAGAGGCATTCATTTCAAAAATTGAATTGAGTTTCAGTTTGTTGATATTCATCTACTATGAAATATTTTTTCGACTGCACTTAGCATACCGGGGTTTGGTCAGGGTGCTGTATTACAAAAAAAGCTGAGTTTTTGCACTTGAGAAGATGTCATTATTCGATGGAAAATGCGAACACAGCTGACAAAATTTTGTTTCATCATGCAAGGCACCAAACACGATCTAAGCCCTCTCTGTGATAATAAAGTGAGGAACACTTAACTTACAGAGTCTCTCATGGCCTGATTTGGAAAGTCAACAATTCCTTATAACGTTTAGTAAATATTCTAATTTTGCTTGGAAATTGAGTCAACAAAGAGCACAAATTTCAAATAGGGAAATATAACATTTCTCTTGTATTTTCTGCATTGTCTGACTTACTTTTTTAAAAAAAATTGGCTTGTTGACGTTTCTTCAATAAAGTACACAATGGCAAAACAAACACAGTCCACTATTGCGATTACTGAATGTGGCTGTTCTAATTCATATATAATAAAATATAATATGATATAATTCCGATCTCTCTGACTCTCAGTTTTGTTCTGGTCATGTTAGGAGTAATTATAATATAAACTGATAAATGCGATCCCTAGTTCATGGATAGAACGTGATTTCACAATATTTCTTTAAAAAATAACTACCTTTTATGATGTGGAAAACTAAACAAGGCAAGCAATATAACCTAATGATAAAATTCATAGATTCGTGTGTTTTAAACTCTTTTAAAAGTGTTCCTCCTCTTCATGCATTGTAAAAAGAGGCTGCAGTCATTTCTTCAAGGAGCAGCTGGAAGGTAACCATAGCCTGTGGAATTCACATTAACAATACACAGTGTTCCAACCAATCTTTAGAACTGCTGGAAATATACAGCCCATTAAGTGAATTCGCTATTATGCCCCTCGGGCTTTCTAAAATCCCAAACAACCGAAGGTTAGTTATGGCATTGAAAGATGTCATTCACGTCTGGATCAACTGAATAAGTCATCTACCTGCTCTCAGGAGAATCGATGTTTCGGGCATAAGCCCTTCTTCAGGAATGAGGAGGGTGTACCTAGCAGGCTAAGGTAAAAGGAAAGGAGGAGGGACTTGGGGAAGGGGCATTGGGAATACGATAGGTGGAAGGAGGTTAAGGTGAGGGTGATAGACCGGAGAGGGGGTGGGGGCGGAGAGGTCGGGAAGAAGATTGCAGGTCAAGAAGTCAATGCTGAGTCTGAGGGTTGGGACTGAGAAAAGGTGGGGTGGGGAAATGAGAAAGCTGGAGAAATCTGCATTCATCCCTTGTGATTGGAGGGTTCCCAGGCAGAAGATAAGGCGCTCTTCCTCCAGATGCCATGTTGCCATGGTCTGACGTTGGAGGATGCCAAAGACCTGCATGTCTTTGGTGGAGTGGGAGGAGGAGTCAAAGTGTTCAACCACGGGGCGGTTGGTTTGGTTGGTGCGGGTGTCCCAGAGGCATTCTCTGAAATTTTCCGCAAGTAGGCGGCCCATCTCCCCAATGTATAGGAGACCACATCGGGTGCAGCGGATGCTGTTAATGATGTGTGTGGAGGTGCAGGTGAATTTCTGATGGATATGGAAGGATCCCTTGGGGCCTTGGATTGAGGTGAAGGGGGAGGTGTGGGCGCAAGTTTTGCATTCCTTACGGTTGCAGGGGAAGGTGCTTGGAGTGGAGGTTGGGTTGGTGGGGGTGTGTGGTTCTTACGAGGGAGTCGCGGAGGGAGTGGTCTTTCTGGAACGCTGATAGGGTGGGGAGGGAAATAGATCCTTGGTGGTGGGGTCTGGTTGGAGGTGGCAGAAATGACGAAGGATGATACAATGTATCTGGAGGTAGGTCAGGTGGTAGGTTCTGTCCTGGTGGCCATTGCAGGGGTGAGGTTCAAGGGTGGAGGAGCAGGAAGTGGAGGAGATGCGATGGAGAGCATCGTCAACCACATCTGAGGGGAAATTGTGTTCTTTGAAGAAGGAGGCCATCTGTGTTGTTCAGTATTGGAGTTGGAGCAGATGCGGAGAAGGCGAAGGAAGTGGGAACATGGGATGGCGTTTTTATAAGGGGTAGGGTGTGGCGTTATTACAGGGGGCAGGGTGTGGCCATCCCTTCCAACTCTATGCAGTTTCCAGTTGAAAGGGGGATTTCCCGAAATTTCCCAGAAAAACTGAAAAGGTGTGCAGAAGAATGTTCAAATTCCCAGACAGTTACTTCGGTATCCGCTGTGATGGGGATTTTACAGAGTCCTTGGAATCTAACTCTAAGTCACCAATCACCTGTCCTTGTGTGAAGGTGACCTCAACATGCCCAGGTATCATTGCCAATGATGGCGTGAAACGACAGAGAATCCTCAGACAGATTCACATCAATTCAATCATGAAAGCCACTCACCAGGAATTGATACAATCGTAAGGATTGTTTAAAACATTTTCTGCACATGATTAATATAAAAAATCATTTTCTGCCTGAATCTCTTGATGTAGGCAATCACTCTCTACTCACTGCTGAGGTGATACAATCTCAAAGTGTTTCATTAATACGTGCGGACTTCGTCTGGGGGACTGTTACATGACAATGTGGTTCAATTCATTTTTTAAAAAATTGAACAAGCAGGTGACGATGGTGAGTTCACTCCCAGTTGTGACAAAGTACTTTTAGAACTGAGGTTTATTGGTTCAAATCTCAATTGCTCAATGGCAAATATTGTAAAATGCATTTTGAGTAAGTTGAAAATATCACTACAGCGTGTAAGAAGGCCGATCGAGGCTACACTGACCCTACAAAGGAATCTCACTCAGACCCAGCCCCTGACACTGTGAGGCAGCAGAGTGTCACCCTATATGTCAACATTGACAAAGCAACACTATCCAGCCCACTTTACAAACTCCTTTTAGTTCGGTTCATCATTCCTTGCCTTCGACCATTTGGAAATTAAATTCCGGCTGTTGAGCATCTCTCTGAGAACTTTCTCATCAACACTGGAATGTGGCTTCCCTGGTTATCAGTGGCTATTCTGTGAAGGGATGATAGTTGGTTAATGGAGATAACACATTGCAGGTTTCAACAAATCCGACATCGCAATGGAATTCCTCACCTTGCATGAGTACAACTTCTCAATCGAACATAACTTCTTCAATGAAGGCAATACTTGAAACAAGTAAAATATTCACTGAAAATTGCCCTCAAAGGTTACATAAACTCGAAACAATACAGATCATCGCACCATGACGAGACTATCCTGGAGATATCTGCGATCTGACACTGACACACACACGATCTATGCAGCAGCAGATAGCCGTGATTGTAACCTGCACTGTACTGCACATGTATAGTGAAGAAACCTAAAGCATCTGACTGAAGATGCGATGGCACTGTTTTTGAACAGAGATGGAGAGGTGAGGTCAGGGAGAGATTTGCACATGCACGGATGCAGAAATGTCAAATTCCAGAAATGTTTGTTCGGGAGATGGTAGTGTCTATGAGGCCTGAAGCAATGGGGAAATGGGACTTGGTGTGAAAAGGTAACGGAGAGAAAACAGAGAGCAGGTATAAATATATCATTATCAGCTAGTCGGGTAGGTATTTGTGAGTCCCACAGGGACTGCTACTTGAGACACA
>NC_057730.1:59999576-60003260 GCF_004010195.1 Chiloscyllium plagiosum | reverse complement strand
TTTCAGTTTTTCTGGGAAATTTCGGGAAATCCCACTTTCAATTGGAAACTGCATAGAGTTCGAAGGGATGGCCACACCCTGCCCCCTATAAAAACGCCATCCCATGTTCCCACTTCCTTCGCCATCAGCGCATCTTCTCCAACTCCAATACTGAACAACACAGATGGCCTCCTTCTTCAAAGAACACAATTTCCCTCAGAGGTGGTTGACGATGCGCTCCATCGCATCTCCTCCACTTCCTGCTCCTCCACCCTTGATCCTCACCTCTCCAATCGCCACCAAGACAGAACCTACCACCTGACCAACCTCCAGATACATTTTATCATCCTTCGTCATTTCTGCCACATCCAAACAGACCCCACCACCAAGGATCTATTTCCCTCCCCACCCTATCAGCGTTCCAGAAAGACCACTCCCTCCGCGACTCCCTCGTCAGAACCACACACCCCCACCAACCCAATCTCCACTCCCAGCACCTTCCCCTGCAACCGCAAGAAATGCAAAACTTGCGCCTATACTTTCCCCTTCACCTCCATCCAAAGGCCCAAGGGATCCTTCCATATCCATCAATAATTCACCTGCACCTCCACACTCATCATGAACAGCATCCGCTGCAACCGATGTGGTCTCCTATACATGGGGGAGATGGGCCACCTACTTGCGGAACATTTCAGAGAACGCCTCTGGGACACCCGCACCAACCAAGCCAACCGCCCCATGGTTGAACACTTTGACTCCTCCTCCCACTCTGCCAAAGACATGCAGGTCCTTGACATCCTCCATCGTTAGAACATGGCAACATGGTACCTGGAGGAGGAGCGCCTCATCTTCTGCCTGGGAACCCTCCAATCACAAGGGATGAATGCAGATTTCTCCAGCTTTCTCATTCCCCCACCCCCACCTTTTCTCAGTCCCAACCATCAGACTCAGCATTGCCATCTTGACCTGCAATCTTCTTCCCGACCTCTCCGCCCCCACACCTTCTCCGGCCTATCACCCTCACCTTAACCTCCTTCCACCTATCGTATTCCCAATGCCCCTTCCCCAAGACCTTCCTCCTTTCCTTTTACCTCAGCCTGCTAGGCACACCATCCTCATTCCTGAAGAAGGGCTTATGCCCGAAACATCGATTCTCCTGAGAGCAGGTAGATGGCTTATTCAGTTGATCCAGACGTGAATGACATCTTTCAATGCCATAACTAACCTGCGGATGTTTGGGATTGTAGAAAGGCTGAGGGGCATTATAGCGAATTCACTTAATGGGCTGTATATTTCCAGCAGTTCTAAAGAATGGTTGGAACACTGTGTGTTGTTAATGTGAATTCCACAGGCTATGGTTACCTTCCAGCTGCTCCTTGAAGAAATGACTGCAGCCTCTTTTTACAATGCATGAAGAGGAGGAACACTTTTAACAGAGTTTAAAACACACGAATCTATGAATTTTAACATTACGTTCATATTGCTTGCCTTGTTTAGTTTTTCAAATTATAAAAGGTAGTTATTTTTTAAAGAAATATTGTGAAATCACGTTCTATCCATGAACTCGGGATTCGCATTTATCAGTTTATATTATAATTACTCCTAACATGACCTGAACATAACTGGGAGTCAGAGAGATCGGAATTATATCATATTATATTTTATTATACATGAATTAGAACAGCCACATTCAGTAATCGCAATAGTGGACTGTGTTTGTTTTGCCATTGTGTACTTTATTGAAGAAACGTCAACAAGCCAATTTTTTTAAAAAAATAAGTCAGACAATGCAGAAAATACAAGAGAAATGTTATATTTCCCTATTTGAAATTTGTGCTCTTTGTTGACTCAATTTCCAAGCAAAATTAGAATATTTACTAAACGTTTTAAGGAATTGTTGACTTTCCAAATCAGGCCATGAGAGACTCTGTAAGTTAACAGTTCCTCACTTTATTATCATAGAGAGGGCTTAGATCGTGTTTGGTGCCTTGAATGATGAAACAAAACTTTGTCAGCTGTGTTCGCATTTTCCATCGAATAATGACATCTTCTCAAGTGCAAAAACTCAGCTTTTTTTGTAATACAGCACCCAGACCAAACCCCGGTATGCTAAGTGCAGTCAAAAAAATGTTTCATAGTAGATGAATATCAACAAACTGAAACTCAATTCAATTTTTGAAATGAATATCTCTCCTTTGTTTGCAACGAATGCATCTTGTGCCGAGAGAAATTTGTGATGATGTTTACAATCCGGTTACCCATTTTCAGATGCAGATATCCTGGTCACGTTGTTTTTCTTTCCACAGATGCTGTCGTGCCTGCTGAGTTTAACCAGTTACTTTTGATTCTTTTTCATGTTACAAGAAACCACGGTTCTTTGATTGATTTGATTACAATATTTCAGTTCCCAACCTGCCGCCCAGCAGCAATTCTTGGAATCATACTCATCATCTTGAATGTTATGAAACTTCAAATGTTCATCTAGGTAAAGTCTGAAGCACTGAATCACAAGATACACATCACGCTCTGGTTGAAAGCCTTTTCTGCCAATCCCCTCAAATCCGCTTACCTTCCACCTTTAAAATTATTCGTCTTTTCGTCGTGTCAATTGCCTCTGCCCAATTAGTTAAAGCCAGGAGTGATCAGCTTTGAAACGAATCACACTTGTAGATGTCATGTTTAAATGTGAGATCTGAACTCTCCCTCCTGACCGAGTTAGGTGGTAGCATCTTCCATTGTCCTCTGGGCAGAGCGGAGATTGTTTGATCAGTAATTTCCAGTTTCCATTTTACCTTCTGTCTCTTCCAGAATTTCCTGGCAATTCTGGTTTCCTCGTGGGGAAAGTGCAGCCCTTCTAAATGCAAAATTTGCTGCCTGTTGGCGTGGCAACGTCGGATCTCCTGTTCGTTGCGGCAGTCAACCACTTTGACTTTCCAAGGTGTTTACTGGACATCACGCCTGCGTACAGCGTTATATTTGTGCTGGTCATTCCAGCCACAGAGTGCTCCGTCTGTTTTACTGTCCTTTTCTCCTTTGATCATTTTATGGTCATTTGCTGCCTGAAACAGAAGAGAAAATATTGGATAGCAAAAGCCTTGGCTGCATTTCTTGCTATTACTGGCATTTTGTTCTGTTCAAACATATTCACTTCTATTTTCATATTCAAGCTAGGAGGACAGTTGATAATGTTCCATGGTACTGCGATATAAACTCAAGTTATTTTATTGATTCATGGGGGTTGGTGTTTAAGTGGTTTGAAATTGTTTAAACCTCTTTCATCCTATTTCTGTTAAATGTTTTGACGAACATTCTGACGGTCAGGCACGTCTTGGTGGCCAGTCGAGCCCGAAAGACGTTGAAAATCAGAGGAAGGGAGAGAGTCACAAGGACACAGATATGCAGAGCCGAAGGGAGTCGGTGATTTCCCTCTTCGCTCTATCCATCAGCTTCATAGTTGTGGTCATTGAACGGTTCAAACGTTTTATACTTCAACTTTAAAGAAACAAATGGTGGGAAATACAGATATCTGTTTTTACGTACATCGGAGAAATGCTGGAAGATTTCAGGTGCAGCACAAACACATTATTTTATGCAGTGACTCTACCCAATTGAGAGCGAAGTTCATGAATGCAGTGCACCAACTGGTCACGTAAATTCTTCGCTTAATGACTCAGCAAAACAACTGAGAAAGAGCCAGAGGCAGCC